>NC_057811.1:235011420-235084871 GCF_018294505.1 Triticum aestivum | reverse complement strand
CTGCGGCGGCGAGGCGAGATGCGGGCGGCGGCGGGGCTACTCCGGCGGCGGCGGTGAGAGGAAAAAGGAGAGGGGGGGCTATATATATAGGAGGGGGGGTCCGAACTTGGGGAAGGCGGCGCCGGGCGGCGGCGTAGCCGGCCGGGACTCGGGCGGCGATCCCGTCTCCGGGATGGAGACGACGGGGCGGCGGGGTTGGGTCGTCTGCTGGGCCTTTGGCCCAGTCGGCGCGCGGGCGCAGTCTTTTTATATTTATTTTTTAAATAAGTTTCGCTGGAAATAATACGTAGAAAAATAAATAAAAATCAGAAAAATATGAAATAAATTTTTCCCGTCTCGTTAGAAAATCTAGAATAGGGTGAACATTTTTTTAAATCAAAATAAATATTTTGAAAACATGCAATATTTTTAATGCAATAAAAATTGCAAATAAAATCCAAATAAATTCCAAATAATGATTTTAACATTTTTCCTCCAGGATTTCAATTGTTTTGGAGAAGTCATATTTTCTCCTCTCGTTCATTTTAAAATGAAATATTTTTCCGGAGAGAAAAATAATTAAAACCAAAATCCTCGTCTTATTATTTGATGGAAATCAAATATGAAAATTCGAGAAAATCCCCAACTCTCTCCGAGGGTCCTTGAGTTGCTTAGGATTTATCGAGGATTTGTCAAAATGCAATAAAACATGATATGCAATGATGATCTATGTATAACATTCCAAATTGAAAATTTGGGATGTTACAACCACTAAGGAAGGAAGTCACCTCGTTCTCGAGAGCTCTAGCTCGTGCTCGTGTCATAGGTCCTCTTGGCTCTTGATGAGACGATGGTAGGTCCATGGGGATGACCGTAGGATGCTCTGCATCACAAATGTATCCAATTTAGGCAGCATCATATTCTCATGAGTATTCATTACCAAGAAATGAAAGTACGTGATAGTTTAATTGGCGTGCACAAGCTCTAGTAATTGGTCCAGTATGTATAGCAACAGGGGCTGTGGGTGTAACAATGGTATTGATGTCCTCATCAATGAATGTACAATGATGGGATACCACGTTACCAAGATGATATAGAGGTTACCCTTCTTGCTTACGGTTAGGGTGTCAAAATGGTGAAGGTGGCCGATGTCGAATCCTTTGGCGAAGTAGAGTGGCGGTGTTGTTGATGTCGAACCGTTCCTAGTTAGCCGAAACACCCTAGGAAACGGAAAAAAATGCAAACTCAAAATCTCAAACGGAAAATGTCAAATGGTGATAGCGGAATTCGTTGGTGGTTCCGGAGTTGACAATGCGGAAGTGGCGGTGGCGGTTGATGAAGAAGCAACTGTCCCTAAGTACCTGAAACACCTTAGGAGACTCAAGTCACCACTCAAGAAACCACAAATGCTATATGGATCAAAATGGGTTGGGTTGCGGATAGCTATGATGGTTTTGCGCATGATATGGTGGAGGGCCTAGGCAAAGATGCCAAAATGTCAAAACATTTATGGTGCCAAATGATGTTGGAACACATCTAGAGGGATGGGGAATGTCAATAGCTACTCAACAAGCTAAAGAACATCAAAATCAGACTCCGGATGTGGAAGATATGGCCAAAACAAAAAATCAGCCTAAGCAGTATTTGAACTAGCGGACAATCCGGTCCTGCAGAACGGACAGTCTGTCCTTGTCCGAAACCCTTCTGACTCGAGCGGACAGTCCATTATAGGGAGCGGACAGTCTGGTCTGAGAGCTATTTTGGTCCTCATGCGAGCGGACAGTCCGCTACGGGGGTGCGGACAGTCCGGTGCGGGCTGGGAAAGGACGACCTCAAAACTTTAGGCAGAAATGGATGATTTTGGGGTCAAAATTGAGGAGATTTCGTGGATGGAAGGTGAGGAAACTTGTGGGGAAGCTAGATCCACTCGAAACACAACGAATCCATGGATCAAAATCAACAAAACTTTATCAAACCAACAAATCACAAAAAAAAATTGGGGCTATTTTTGGTGGGGATTTTCGAATTTAGGACGAAATCAACAAAATTACGCTAGAAAACAAAGGGTAGGGGCTCCAAATTCGCGATCAACGTGGCTCATGATACCAAGATGTTGTAGGGTGGAGACCCTAAGTGGAGATCTTTCAAGAATTGGAGGGGAATCCACGAAGAATGCAAAGAACACGAAGAACAAGAGGGGAAATCACAAGAGGAACACTCAAGAACAAGTCCAATCACACATCCACTAGACTCACAAACACATGAGATTCACAAGGTACAAGAACAATCAAAGGAAAACAAGATACATGGTAAAGTTCATCCCAAATCCTATGAAGGAGATGAGGTCTTGATGGTCTAGATAGATCCTTCCCACAAGGGGGTCTTGAATCCCTAAGGATCTTCTCCAATGGAGGCCTTGAACTCCAATGGAGTCTTCTCCCTCAAGAGGAAACCCACAAGGGGAGATACATGAGCTAAGCTCTAATGTCTAGTTCTAATCTTAGCTAACCCTAAAAACTAAGAGGAGCACGGAATATATATTGTAGGGGCGAAAGGGTATGGGCCTCGGTGGTAACACGGGCTTTTTAGCCCAATTTGTAGCGAAACTGGGCCTACCCTACAGTCCGGTGGTAAGGACCGGACAGTCCAGTGAGGACAGATGCATTTTCGAGTGCCACCGGACTGTCCGCTGTGGGGACCAAACTGTCCGGTGGTGCAATTTCAGTGTGACCGGACTGTCCGTAGTGCAATTTCTGCACGCTTCCTTTTCTTCATCTTGATGCTTTCGGTCAGCTCTTGGGTCTTGGGGTCCTTCTCCTTGACCTCCGGGAAGCTTCCTAGCTGCTTGGCGGCAGTTGCCCTCGTACCTAATGATGCACAATGCTCCATGGTGAGGTAGCAACCAAGTCCAATGGATATTCATGTAAATCTCAAAGAGGAGTGGGTTCACCTTAAGTCCGGTAGGTCCACTTGGGGCTTGAGGTGCTATGAAGGTGTACATGGAGATGACCGTAGAATGCTCCGCATCACTTGTGCTCCTAATGGTTATGTGCAAGAGAAGAGAACCATCATGATGGATGATGATAGAGGCAAAGGTATCCCGTCTTTCGATGAGATGATGGATATCGCTTTGGTGGAAGTCGACTTTGACGATCCGACTACGAACGTGCGATGACGTCGTGCCTTAGCAATCGCTAAACCAACTCCGAGAGGTTATTGACCACGCCGGAGCACGATCAACCTGACCACGAGGGTCTGTTTCCTGCGAGCAAACGAAGAACAAGCAAGAAACTGAGATTGCAATCTGGATATCGCGAATATAAGATGAAAGCTTTATTGATCAAGGTGGGGTTCTGTGACGCCTTTGTCTGGTCGTTGAACACAAACGAAGTACGCGAAGTTGCAGCTATGGCGAACTTTTAATCTAAACAAAACCCAAAGTCTAAACGACGCCCTAAGGGCTGTATATATGGAGGAAGAGGGGGGAATTTCGTGGCCCTTGGGGAAGGGGTCCGAAACCAACCCTATCTCTTATTTCCCCACACATACAGACTCTAAAAACAGCCTATACTCAAGTATTTGGAAATTACATGGGCCTGGCCCAATAATAAGGTGACACAGCACCTAGAATAGCCTCTGGACGAAAGTTATGAAGTAGCATCTTGTATATTTCGTCCAAGGCTTCATGCACGCATTATGGTGGCTTCAACGTCCTAAAATCATCACTTGTAACTCCGTTCTTGTTCCCCATGCGCATGCCATCATCTCCATGCTTGTTCTTCCTCCAATGTTCATCCTTCTCAAAGCTAGGCCCTTCATTTGTAAGCAAAACAAATGTATCCAATTTAGGCAGCATCATATTCTCATGAACATTAGAATCATTACCAAGAAACGAAAGTACCTGGTAACTTAATTGGCGTGCGCGAGCTCTAGTAATTGGTCCAGTATGTATAGCAGCAGGGGTTGTGGGTGTAACAATGGTATTGATGTCCTCATCATCCTCCCCTTCTTGAAATGAAGTCGTCCTCGACGGAAGCTCATCTCCCTCACCCAAATAAGGCTTCAAATCTGCAATGTTAAAAGTGGGACTAACCCCAAAATCTGCAGGCAGCTCAAGTTTATATGCATTATCATTTATTTTCTCTAACACCTTAAAAGGACCAGCAGCACGTGGCATTAGCTTTGATTTGCGCAAATCAGGAAATCTATCCTTACGCAAATGTAACCAAACAAGATCTCCAGGTGCAAACGCAACATGTTTTCTACCCTTATCTCCAGCAAGTTTATATTTAGCATTCATACGCTCAATGTTTTCCTTAGTTAATTCATGCATTTTTAAGATCAATTCAGCACGTTGTCTAGCATCAAATTAACCTTCTCCGAAGATGGAAGAGGCAACAAATCAATAGGTGCACGAGGTAGGAAACCATACACAATTTCAAAAGGGCGCATCTTAGTAGTAGAATGCAATGAACGATTATAAGCAAACTCAATATGAGGCAAGTATTCTTCCCACATTTTCTTATTATTCTTCAAAACAGCCCTAAGCATAGTAGACAATGTTCTATTGACTACTTCAGTTTGTCCATCAGTTTGGGGGTGACAAGTAGTACTAAAAAGCAGTTTAGTCCCCAACTTAGCCCATAAACATCTCCAAAAGTGGCTAAGAAATTTAGTATCACGATCTGAAACAATAGTATTTGGCACACCATGCAAACGAATAATTTCACGGAAGAACAAATCAGCAACATTAACAGCATCATCGCTTTTATGACATGGTATAAAGTGTGCCATTTTTGAGAATCTATCCACGACAACAAATATGCTATCCCTCCCCTTCTTTGTTCGAGGTAAACCTAAAACAAAGTCCATAGATATATCCTCCCAAGGAACACTAGGTGTAGGCAAAGGCATATATAAACCATGAGGATTGAGTCGTGACTTAGCTTTTTGACATGTAGTGCAGCGAGCAACAAAATGCTCAACATCCCGTCTTATCTTTGGCCAAAAGAAATGTGTAGCAAGTACGTCCTCCGTCTTCTTCACGCCAAAGTGTCCCATTAATCCTCCTCCATGCGCCTGCTGCAACAACAAAAGACGAAGAGAGCTAGCTGGAATGCATAGCTTGTTAGCACGGAACACAAATCCATCATTAACGACAAACTTGTTCCAGGTTCTTCCTTCTTTACAATTCTGCAAAACATCTTTAAAATCAGCATCATGCACATATTGATCTTTGATGGTCTCCAAACCAAATATTTTGAAGTCAAGTTGTGACAGCATAGTATAGCGACGAGACAATGCATCAGCAATAACATTTTCTTTACCCTTCTTGTGTTTAATGACATAGGGGAAAGTTTCAATGAACTCAACCCATTTAGCATGTCTACGATTTAGTTTAGCTTGACTTTTAATATGTTTCAAAGATTCATGATCAGAATGTATAACAAATTCTTTGGGCCATAAATAATGTTGCCATGTTTCTAAAGTCCGAACAAGAGCATATAGTTCTTTATCATAAGTAGAATAATTCAGACTAGGCCCACTCAATTTTTCAGAAAAGTATGCAACAGGTTTACCATCTTGTAATAACACACCTCCTAATCCAATTCCACTAGCATCACATTCAAGCTCAAAAGTCTTATTAAAATCAGGAAGTTGGAGTAAAGGAGCATGTGTCAACTTATCTTTCAATACCGTGAAGGCTTCTTCCTGTGCGGTACCCCAAACAAAAGGCACATCCTTCTTTGTAAGCTCGTTGAGAGGTGCAGCAATGGTGCTAAAATCTCTCACAAAACGCCTATAGAAACCAGCGAGTCCAAGAAAACTCCGCACTTGTGTGACCGTTTTGGGCTGCGGTCAACTCTCAATAGCTTCAATCTTGGCTTTATCAACTTCAATTCCCTGTGGAGTAACAACATAGCCAAGAAAAGATACTCGGTCGGTGCAAAAGGTGCACTTCCCAAGGTTACCAAACAAACGTGCATCAAGTAGAGCAATAAAAACAGCACGTAAATGTTCCAAATGTTCTTCCAAAGATTTGCTATAAATCAGTATATCATCAAAATAGACTACCACAAATCGTCCAATGAAAGCACGTAAAACTTCGTTCATTAGTCTCATGAAAGGACTAGGTGCATTAGTTAACCCAAAAGGCATGACTAACCACTCATATAAACCAAACTTAGTTTTAAATGCAGTTTTCCATTCATCTCCCAATTTCATACGAATTTGATGGTATCCACTACGCAAATCAACTTTGGAGAATATTGTAGAGCCACTCAATTCATCAAGCATATCATCTAGCCTAGGAATAGGATGACGATAACGAATAGTAATATTATTAATGCCTCTACAATCAACACACATACGCGACGTACCATCCTTTTTAGGTACTAGTATAATAGGAACAGCACAAGGACTAAGAGATTCGCGTATATAACTTTTGTCGAGCAGCTCCTGTACTTGACGCATAATCTCCTTCGTCTCCTCTGGATTGGTACGGTATGGTGCACGGTTGGGTAGCGATGCACTGGGAATTAAGTCAATTTGATGCTCAATCCCTCGAATAGGTGGTAAACCCGGTGACACGACTTGTGGGAAGACGTCAGCGAACTCCTGCAAAATGTTAGTGATAACAGGGGGCAAAGAGGAAGGCACGTCCTCGAATGAAAATAATGCCTCTTTGCACACAAAAGCATAGCAAACAGATTTGCTGAAATCTAGCTCATCAATATCAGATTTTGTGGCAAGTAAACATGCACTTTTCAATTTAATTTCAGAAACAACACTAGATGGTTTATTATTAGGTTTCATTTGTTGCTCAAATTCTTTTGCCACAATCTGATTTTCACTCTTATTTTTCTCCTGTTTTTGCTTTATTAGCTCTATTAATGTCATCTTTCAAAATGGAATCAGGAGTCATAGGAAGCAAAGTAATATTTTTATCCTTATGAACAAGAGTATACTGATTGTTTCTACCATGGTGTACAGAATTTTTATCAAATTGCCATGGTCTACCAAGTAATAAGGAACATGCTTGCATGGGTACCACATCACAATCAACATAATCAGCATATGTAGAGATACTAAAATGCACACGAACAGTACGTGTTACCTTAACCTTGCCGCTGTTGTTGAACCGTTGGATGTAGTAAGGATGTGGATGTGGTCTTGTGGTGAGAGATAGCTTCTCCACCATCTCCATGCTAGCCAAGTTGTTACAGCTCCCTCCATCTATGATGACGCGAACAGAACGTTCCTTCACAACTCCCTTTGTATGGAACAAATTATGCCTCTGATTTTGCTCTGCTTGTGTGACCTGCACACTCAAAACACGTTGAGCAACTAAACATTCATACCTGTCAGCGTCTTCAGGAGCCATGTATTGCGTCTCATTTTCAGAATCATCTCCACCATGTTCTTCACGTGTAATAAGAGCCAAAGTCTCCTCATCATAGTCACTAGCGGACTCATACCCACCATCCTCAGTAGCAATCATTACACGCTGAGATTTGCATTCTCTCGCATAATGTCCTCTTCCCTTACAACGACGACAAATAATATCACTTGTGTGCCCTGTCGATGCCATGGAAGAAGAAGAGCTCTGTGCAGGCCCGGCAGGTGCGCTCTTGGCAGATAGTGGTGGTTGTGCCTGCTTTCTTGTATCACGGCTAGAGGTGGAACCTGATGGATGTGCTGGTGCAGTGGAAGTAGAAGATGCACGCGGTGTCCATGATGAAGGTCGACCTGTAGAAAAGTTAGTTCGCGCCAATGGCTGTCGATCCTTATACTCTAGAATGGTCTGAATCTCTTTATTTAATCCACCCATAAAACGTGCAAGGATAGCTTCATTCTCCTCAACAATACCACATCTAATCATGCCAGTTTGTAATTCCTGATAATATTGTTCTACAGAATTTTTCCCTTGTCTTAAGCGCTGCAATTTTTGAAGTAATTCACGTTGATAATATGGTGGAACCCAACGAGTACGCATAGCAGTTTTCAAAGCAGCCCAAGTAGCTGGAACAGGATATAATCTACAATGTTCAGACCACCAAACACATGCAAAGCTAATGAAAGCACAAACAGCAGCAGGAACACGTCTCTCCTCAGGATATTGTAAACATGTAAATCGTTGTTCAGTTTCTAACTCCTAAGTAAGATATATATCAGGAACATATCTACCCTCAAATGGTGGAATATTCAATTTCAGTTTAGGGAGATGGTCATGATCTCGTACCTGAGGTGGTGGTGCCGGCCTACCGTTGCGAATATATACCTGAGGTCGACCTGCTGGTGGTGGTGCTGGTGGCTGCACGTAGTTCTGATTTTGATCAACCTCATCCTCATAATCGCCCGCATAATCGTCATCCTCCTCAGCCGCCGCAGTAGCAGGAGCCAAAGAAGCATCAACAGTAGGTGCAACGGCACCCGAATTTTGACCAGTCTCAATTGGAATGCGTTGTGCTCGTCCCACTTGATTTGGAAGGCGGCGTTGGAGATGTGGTTGTTGTTGTTGTAGAGGTGCGACATGTGCAGCCGGTGGTGGTTGGGGAAGACGCTTGAGTAATTCAGTAAACTTGTTATCCAGCTTTGTGTCAAACGACTTCTCCACGACATCTATCTTCTCCATAGCCTCTTCAAATCTGTTTAGCACATCTCCCACCTGGCCACTCATCATTTGCTGAAATTTATCATGCAACTCCTTGTTCGTCATGTTCTCCCAATCAGTCTCATCGGCTTGTGATCCTGCCATAGTTAGCAGCAATAGAAACACAAAAGAATATGATCCTGCAGACTACTAGGAAGTGGTGGTGATGGTGGTGTGTCACAAAACCTTCAAGCGAATCTCAAATTCTTACCAGTTCTTACCCAGCAGCAGGTGGTGATCGGCAAGCGTTGTAGTCAAAACTCTCAAAGCTTGGATAGAGCGATTACCAGGGAGAGTCAAACGCACGATGTAGATGTATGTGGAGCTGGGAAGGCTTATAATATGGTAGCAAAAATGGTCTGCAATAATCAATTCAGAGATGCAAAGTTGAAGAAATGCTCAACGACGGTACTGTGCTGGTCCTAGGCTAGACCGTGCTAGAGACGCGAGCCTAGAACACTAACAAAATCACGGCGCTGCACGTAAACAAGGGAAAAGCACACTCTCGAAAAAAAAATTGCTCTTTTTTTTGCGCTCCTTTTTTTTTGCGAAAAATCACTATAATGGCGAGTGTCTCAAAACTCATCCCAGGTCAAACTGACAGGATGGGCACAAAATTTTTTTGACTATTTTTTTCGGAAATCAGGGCAGCGACGACGAAAAAGTGCGACAAAAAATCACTATGATGGCGAGTGTCTCAAAACACTCCCCGGGACCTAAAAATAGGATAGGGAAAAAATATTTTTGGTTGCCGAAATTTTGGCCTAAAAACTGCCCGGGGGTCTCCAGACTTTTTTTTTCCGAGACCTGCTCAGGCAAGGAAACACGAAACGGAAAATAAATGGATCTCTAAAACAAACCGAATATGAAAAGAACTCGGATTGGTGGTGGATATATGGTGGTAGGATATGGCAGCGGTGGTGGTATATGGTAGCGGTGGTGGTATATGGATACTGATCGGTGGTGGTATATGGATACGGATTGGTGGTGGTATATGGATACGGATTCAGAGCGGTGGCGGATAGGCAATAGTGGTAGATGGCAAGGCGATGATGATGGTGCGGCGGCGGCGTGACAACTTATGACCAGAACTCGAAACTCTAAAAGACTAGCAACTTGACACGACGAAGCAACCGCAAATTCAACAAAGCAAAAACCCTAAAAAGATTATGCAAAGGCTCAGATTGGTTCAGATATACTGAACTAACCCTAATTTTTGTGTGGCTTTTTCGTGGACTGTAGGTATCAAGAACAGACTCGATCTAAACTACGAAAAACTGTAAAATCTCACCGAGCAACCTGGAAATCTGATACCACTTGATAGAGGCAAAGGTGTCCCGTCTTTCGATGAGATGATGGATATCGCTTTGGTGGAAGTCGACTTTGACGATCCGACTACGAACGTGCGATGACGTCGTGCCTTAGCAATCGCTAAACCAACTCCGAGAGGTTATTGACCACGCCGGAGCACGATCAACCTGACCACAAGGGTCTGTTTCCTGCGAGCAAACGAAGAACAAGCAAGAAACAGAGATTGCAATCTGGATATCGCGAATATAAGATGAAAGCTTTATTGATCAAGGTGGGGTTCTGTGACGCCTTTGTCTGGTCGTTGAACACAAACGAAGTACGTGAAGTTGCAGCTATGGCGAACTTTTAATCTAAACAAAACCCAAAGTCTAAATGACGCCCTAAGGGCTGTATATATGGAGGAAGAGGGGGGAATTTCGTGGCCCTTGGGGAAGGGGTCCGAAACCAACCCTATCTCTTCTTTCCCCACACATACGGACTCTAAAAACAGCCTATACTCAAGTATTTCGAAATGACATGGGCCTGGCCCAATAATAAGGTGATGCAGCACCTAGAATAGCCTCTGGACGAAAGTTATGAAGTAGCATCTTGTATATTTCGTCCAAGGCTTCATGCACGCATTATGGTGGCTTCAACGTCCTGAAATCATCACTTGTAACTCCGTTCTTGTTCCCCATGCGCATGCCATCATCTCCATGCTTGTTCTTGCTCCAATGTTCATCCTTCTCAAAGCTAGGCCCTTCATTTGTAAGCAAAACAAATGTATCCAATTTAGGCAGCATCATATTCTCATGAACATTAGAATCATTACCAAGAAACGAAAGTACCTGGTAACTTAATTGGCGTGCGCGAGCTCTAGTAATTGGTCCAGTATGTATAGCAGCAGGGGCTGTGGGTGTAACAATGGTATTGATGTCCTCATCAGATGATGTGTTTATATACCATGCCCATACGTTCTTTGTTTTGTTGTGTGCATGTGTAGGAAACTTGGACTTTGTGTCGACTTCCACTTCACGTGAGTTGACCATTCGAGCTCTTGAGAGCGAGCCTCATACACCCTACCACGACTCGCTTCTACACTGCATTTGCTTGCGCTTCGGCGTTGTGAAGAATGCACAAGGACACGCCTTCAAGGTGACATCTTTCTTGAGCATGGATATTGCGAATCATGCTACTTGTGTTGCTTGCACCATGAGACTTATTGGTCATCTTGGACCACTCATTGCGCACTTGTTAGAGATCTTGCTTTGACTTGCCATTTTCACACTTCCATGCATCATGTTATATATACCTTGTGTGTTGCATCCAATTCTTGGATTACTTGCTCCTATCACATGTTTGGTTGCAACACTGTCATTCCTTCATATATGCCATGTCCCATTGATTGCTACATGCTTGGCCTTGATTGCCTCACACATAATGAACAATTGCTCTTTCTATTGTGTTGAGTGCCACACTATCTTCACACCCTATGCACATTATGCTTGGATTGTCTTGCACTTTACACATGTGTTTAGACATTTCATTTTATTTGGTGTTGTGAATGATTCTTATGCCTACCATAGACCTTTCATTGATCAATTTGTGAATGCTTGCTATGAACTTGAGGTAGATGCTTATTCTCTTATCACACATATTTGCATCACTACCTCACATTTACATGCTTGTCCCCATGATATCTTTGCTTGTGCTCAATTTATGTGCTTACATGCCATGTCACAATCCTTTGTCAAACCATATGCTTTGCATGATGCTGACACTTGTTTGGTGAATCACCTCTTGAATGCTTGGTTTTGCACTAACGCTAACCCCATTTGTTTTTCCAAGTGTTTGTTGTCCTTGCTCATTTTGAAGGAATCACTAGACGGCGCGACATTGGAGAGTGCCCATTGCGAGCTTGAAGATGATGAGTACTTGGTGAACGTCCACTTCTACACGCCGAAGCCATCTCTTTCCCATGGTGATTTGGTTTTCGATCCGAGGTCGGATCTTTCCCAAGGGGGAGAGATGATGTGGAGCATCCTATGGACATCACCATGTCAAGAGTCCGTTTGGCAAGTGACACGTGCGGCATCTGCTTCACATACACAAAGGTGAATCATCTCCTTTACACTTGCTCACTTGACCCCTTCGAGGATGGTATACTACTTGACACCCCTCTTGTGTGCATGCATCGGTATTGTCGGAATGCTACGGACGACGAGGAGGAGTGCGAGCGCAAGTGTACAACTACACCATCCGCGAGGGAAGCGTAGAAGCGAAGACGGAAGAAGACGGAGCTGCGGAGTCTACAGCGGCCGGACGACCGACGGGCCACCGGACGTCCGACACTCAACAGCGCCCGGACGACTGGCGTCCACCGGACGTCCGACACACCTTCCACCCAGCCAGACGAAGACGCTACAGCGCCTGGACGATCGACGCCGACCGAACGACCCATGCCACCTGTCTAGAGAAGAAACGTCGGACTTCCGACATGCGCTGGACGACCGGTCCCCCATGAGCCGTCTGACGTCCGACATCGACCGGACGTCCGGTACCTGCCTGTGCACAGCCACGAGCCTTTGGCCTTGTTTCCCTCTCCCACTTACCCCTTCGTGCTTTAGACTATAAATAGACCACCTCCACCTCCTTTCTAGAGTCAGCAAATCTGATAGCTCATTTAGAGATAGAGCTTTGCTCAGCCATCCGGATCTACTCCACCGAGAGAGACCGCGGCCTCTACGGAGAAGATCCATCTTGGATTCAAGACCCCGCAAGGGAAGATCCGTCTAGGATATCATCAAGACCTCCTCATGGAGGTGAACTTTGCCTTGTATCTTTCCCTTTGTTGTTCATGTACTTTGTGGATCTTGTGTGTTTGATTGTCAAGTGGATGTGTGATTGGACTTGTTCTTGAGTGTTTCCCCTTGTGATTTCTCTCCGTTCTTCCCCGTGTTCATCGCATTCTTCGAGGGAATCCACTCCAACGTGAAAGATCGGGCCACTAGGGTTCTACCCTACATCAGTACTTTATCATTTAAGAATAATGCATCTGTTGGTGAAAAAGTGAGGGTGGTAGCAGGGCGGGAGATAAACCATGTAAAGCATGAATTCTTGGCTTTCGATGCGGTGAAGAGCCTCCTCCTTCTGTCCTGACTGAACCTGTAGTCTTTCCGGTTTCAAAATGGAAGGATGCTGCATTGCTCTATATGTTATTGTTCATATATCTGTCCGTGGGTGAGCTCACAGAAGGGTGGTAGAGTACACGTCAAAGATAAAATCATCCGAAACTCACGTAATCAACCTTCATCCGGCCGCCGAAATGTTGTTGATGCCAACGAAGAGGGTGATGGACGCAAACCATCTTTAGTTATGATCGTTTTGGCGGGTGATGGAGCTCAAATGGAGTTCGCATGGCCAAATTGTGGTCCTTTTGTGGATACAACATCGGGGGACGACCCGTGAATGCAACTTTCAGGGTAAGTTGATCGCGCTGACAAGCCATCTTGCACCATTCGGGATGCCCTATAATTTTTCGTGTGCACAAGCATAATGAGGAAGAGCTGTTATGTACTTTATCATTTAAGAATAATGCACGGCTGGTGAAAAAGTGAGGGTGGTAGCGGGGCGGACGATAGACCATGTAAAGCTTGAATTCTTGGGTTTCGATGCGACGAAGAGCCTCCTCCTTCTGTCCTGACTGAACCTGTTGTCTTCTGGTTTGAAATGGAAGGATGGTGCATTGCTCTCTATGTTATTTTCCATATATCTGTCCGTGGCTGAGCTCACAGAAGGGTGGTAGAGGACACGTCAAAGATAAAATCATCTGAAACTCAGTTTTTCAACCTGGATCCGGCCCCCGAAATGTTGTCGACGCCGACGAAGAGGGGGATGGACGCGTAGCATCTTTAGTTCTGATTCTTTTGGCGGGTGATGGAGCTCAAATTGAGTACGCATGGCCAAATTTTGGTCCTTTTGTGGATACAACATCGGGGGATGGCCCGTGAATTCAACTTTAAGGGTAACTTGATCGCGCCGACGAGCCATCTTGCACCATTCGGGATGCCCTACAATTTTTCGTGTGCACGAACATAATGAGGAAGAGCTGTTATGTACTTTATCATTTAAGAATAATGCATCTGCTGGTGAAAAAGTGAGGGTGGTAGCGGGGCGGGCGATAGACCATGTAAAGCATGAATTCTTGGGTTTCCATGCGGCGAAGAGCCTCCTCCTTCTGTCCTGACTGAACCTGCAGTCTTTCCGGTTCGAAAATAGAAGGATGGTGCATTGCTCTATATGTTCTTGTCCATATATCTGTCTGTGGGTGAGCTCACAGAAGGGTGATGTCGTACACGTCAAAGATAAAATCATCCGAAACTCGGTTTTTCAACCTGGATCCAGCCCCCGAAATGTTGTCGACGCAGACAAAGAGGCTTGTGGACGCGTAGCACATTTAGTTGTGACCGTTTTGGCGGTTGATGGAGCTCAAATGGAGTTCGCATGGCCAAATTGTGGTCCTTTTGTGGATACAACATCCGGGGATGGCCCGTGAATTCAACTGTCAGGGTAAGTTGATCGCCCCGACGAGCCATCTTGCACCATTCGAGATGCCCTATAATTTTTCGTTTGCACAAAAATAATGAGGAAGAGCTGTTATGTACTTTATCATTTAAGAATAATGCATTTGCTGGTAAAAAGTGAGAGTGGTAGCGGGGCGGGCGCTAGACCATGTAAAGCATGAATTCTTCGGTTTCAATGCGGCGCAGAGCCTCCTCCTTCTGTCCTGACTGGACCTGTAGTCTTTCCAGTTTGAAAATGGAAGGATGGTGCATTGCTCTATATGTTATTCTCCATATATCTGTCCGTGGGTGAGCTCACAGAAGGGTGTTTGAGTACACGTCAAAGATAAAATCATCTGAAACTCAGTTTTTCAACCTGGATCCGGCCCCCGAAATGTCGTCGACGCCGACGAAGAGGGGGATGGACGCGTAACACGTGTAGTTGCGATCGTTTTGGCGGGTGATAGAGCTCAAATGGATTTCACATGCCAAATTGTGATCCTTTTGTGGATACAACATCGGGGGACAGCCGTGAATTCAACTTCCGGGGTTAGTTGATCGTGCCGACGAGCCATCTTGCACCATTCGGGATGCCCTATAACTTTTCTTGTGCACAAACATAATGAAGAAGAGCTGTTATGTACTTTATCATTTAAGAATAATGCATCTGCTGGTGAAAAAGTGAGGGTCGTAACGGGGCACGCGATAGACCATGTAAAGCATGAATTCTTGGGTTTCGATGCGGCGAAGAGCCTCCTCCTTCTGTCCTGACTGAACCTGTAGCCTTTCCGATTTGAAAATGGAAGGATGGTTCATTGCTCTATATGTTATTGTCCATATATCTGTCCATGGGTGAACCCACAGAAGGGTGGTCGAGTACACGTCAAAGATAAAATCATCCGAAACTCAGTTTTTCAACCTTCATCCGGCCGCCGAAATGTTGTCGACGCTGACGATGAGGGTGATGGACGCATAGCACGTTTAGTTGTGATCGTTTTGGCGGGTGATGGAGCTCAAATGGAGTTCGCATAGCCAAATTGTGGTCCTTTTTTGGATACAACATCGGGGGACGGCCCGTGAATTCAACTTTCAGGTAAGTGGACCGCGGCGACGAGCCATCTTGCACCATTCGGGATGCCCTATAAATTTTCGTGCGCACAAACATAATGAGGAAGAGCTGTTATGTACTTTATCATTTAAGAATAATTCGTCTGCTGGTGAAAAAGTGAGGGTGGTAGTGGGGCAGGCTATAGACCATGTAAAGCATGAATTCTTGGGTTTCGATGCGGCGAAGAGCCTCCTCCTTCTGTCCTGACTGAACCTGTAGTATTTACAATTTGAAAATGGAAGGATGGTGCATTGCTCTATATGTTATTCTCCATATATCTGTCCGTGGGTGAGCTCACAGAAGGGTGGTAGAGTACACGTCCAAAATAAAATCATCTGAAACTCAGTTTTTCAACCTTCATCCGGCCGCCGAAATGTTGTCGACGCTGACGAAGAGGGTGATGGACGCGTAGCACGTTTAGTTATGATCGTTTTGGCGGATGATGGAGCTCAAATGGAGTTGGCATGGCCAAATTGTAGTCCTTTTGTGGATACAACATCGGGGGATGGCCCGTGAATTCAACTTTCAGGGTAAGTTGATCGCGCCGACGAGCCATCTTGCACCATTCGGGATGCCCTATAATTTTTTCATGTGCACAAACATAATGAGGAAGAGCTGTTATGTACTTTATCATTTAAGAATAATGCATCTGCTGGTGAAAAAGTGAGGGTGGTAACGGGGCGGGCGATAGACCATGTAAAGTATGAATTCTTTGGTTTCGATGCGACGAAGAGCCTCCTCCTTCTGTCCTGACTGAACCTGTTGCCTTTCCGGTTTGTAAATGGAAGGATGGTGCATTGCTCTATATGTTATTGTCCATATATCTGTCCGTGGGTGAGCTCACAGAAGGGTGGTACAGTACACGTAAAAGTTAAAATCAACCGAAACTCGGTTTTTCAACCTGGATCCGGCCCCCGAAATGTTGTGGACACCGACGAAGAGGGTGATGGACGCGAACCATGTTTAGTTGTCATCGTTTAGGCTGGTGATGGACCTTAAATGGGGTTGGCATAGCCAAATTGTGGTCCTTTTGTCCTGACTGAACCTGTAGTCTTTCCGGTTTGAAAATTATAGGATGGTGCATTGCTCTATATGTTATTGTCCATATATCTGTCCGTGGGTGAGCTCATAGAAGGGTGGTAGAGTACACGTCAAAGATAAAATCATCCGAAACTCAGGTTTTCAACCTTCATCCGGCCGCCGAAATGTTGTTGATGCCAACGAAGAGGGTGATGGACGCAAACCATCTTTAGTTGTGATCGTTTTGGCGGGTGATGGAGCTCAAATGGAGTTCGCATGGCCAAATTGTGGTCCTTTTGTGGATACAACATCGGGGGACGGCCCGTGAATGCAACTTTCAGGGTAAGTTGATCGCGCCGACGAGCCATCTTGCACCATTCGGGATGCCCTATAATTTTTCGTGTGCACAAGCATAATGAGGAAGAGCAGTTATGTACTTTATCATTTAAGAATAATGCATTTGCTGGTAAAAAGTGAGAGTGGTAGCGGGGCGGGAGCTAGACCATGTAAAGCATGAATTCTTGGGTTTCGATGCGGCGCAGAGCCTCCTCCTTCTGTCCTGACTGGACCTGTAGTCTTTCCAGTTTGAAAATGGAAGGATGCTGCATTGCTCTATATGTTATTCTCCATATATCTGTCCGTGGGTGAGCTCACAGAAGGGTGTTTGAGTACACGTCAAAGATAAAATCATCTGAAACTCAGTTTTTCAACCTGGATCCGGCCCCCGAAATGTCGTCGACGCCGACGAAGAGGGGGATGGACGCGTAACACGTGTAGTTGTGATCGTTTTTGCGGGTGATAGAGCTCAAATGGATTTCACATGCCAAATTGTGATCCTTTTGTGGATACAACATCGGGGGACAGCCGTGAATTCAACTTCCGGGGTTAGTTGATCGTGCCGACGAGCCATCTTGCACCATTCGGGATGCCCTATAACTTTTCTTGTGCACAAACATAATGAAGAAGAGCTGTTATGTACTTTATCATTTAAGAATAATGCATCTGCTGGTGAAAAAGTGATGGTCGTAACGGGGCGCGCGATAGACCATGTAAAGCATGAATTCTTGGGTTTTGATGCGGCGAAGAGCCTCCTCCTTCTGTCCTGACTGAACCTGTAGCCTTTCCGATTTGAAAATGGAAGGATGGTTCATTGCTCTATATGTTATTGTCCATATATCTGTCCATGGGTGAACCCACAGAAGGGTGGTAGAGTACACGTCAAAGATAAAATCATTCGAAACTCAGTTTTCAACCTTCATCCGGCCGCCGAAATGTTGTCGACGCTGACGATGAGGGTGATGGACGCATAGCACGTTTAGTTGTGATCGTTTTGGCGGGTGATGGAGCTCAAATGGAGTTCGCATAGCCAAATTGTGGTCCTTTTTTGGATACAACATCGGGGGTCGGCCCGTGAATTCAACTTTCAGGTAAGTGGACCGCGCCGACGAGCCATCTTGCACCATTCGGGATGCCCTATAAATTTTTGTGCGCACAAACATAATGAGGAAGTGCTGTTATGTACTTTATCATTTAAGAATAATTCGTCTGCTGGTGAAAAAGTGAGGGTGGTAGTGGGGCAGGCTATAGACCATGTAAAGCATGAATTCTTGGGTTTCGATGCGGCGAAGAGCCTCCTCCTTCTGTCCTGACTGAACATTTAGTATTTACAATTTGAAAATGGAAGGATGGTGCATTGCTCTATATGTTATTCTCCATATATCTGTCCGTGGGTGAGCTCACAGAAGGGTGGTAGAGTACACGTCAAAAATAAAATCATCTGAAACTTAGTTTTTCAACCTTCATCCGGCCGCCGAAATGTTGTCGACTCTGACGAAGAGGGTGATGGACGCGTAGCACGTTTAGTTATGATCGTTTTGGCGGATGATGGAGCTCAAATGGAGTTCGCATGGCCAAATTGTAGTCCTTTTGTGGATACAACATCGGGGGATGGCCCGTGAATTCAACTTTCAGGGTAAGTTGATCGCGCCGACGAGCCATCTTGCACCATTCGGGATGCCCTATAATTTTTTCATGTGCACAAACATAATGAGGAAGAGCTGTTATGTACTTTATCATTTAAGAATAATGCATCTGATGGTGAAAAAGTGAGGGTGGTAACGGGGCGGGCGATAGACCATGTAAAGCATGAATTCTTGGGTTTCGATGCGGCGAAGAGCCTCCTCCTTCTGTCCTGACTGAACCTGTAGCCTTTCCGATTTGAAAATGGAAGGATGGTGCATTGCTCTATATGTTATTGTCCATATATCTGTCCATGGGTGAACCCACAGAAGGGTGGTCGAGTACACGTCAACGATAAAATCATCCGAAACTCAGTTTTTCAACCTTCATCCGGCCGCCGAAATGTTGTCGACTCTGACGAAGAGGGTGATGGACGCGTAGCACGTTTAGTTATGATCGTTTTGGCGGATGATGGAGCTCAAATGGAGTTCGCATGGCCAAATTGTAGTCCTTTTGTGGATACAACATCGGGGGATGGCCCGTGAATTCAACTTTCAGGGTAAGTTGATCGCGCCGACGAGCCATCTTGCACCATTCGGGATGCCCTATAATTTTTTCATGTGCACAAACATAATGAGGAAGAGCTGTTATGTACTTTATCATTTAAGAATAATGCATCTGCTGGAGAAAAAGTGAGGGTGGTAACGGGGCGGGCGATAGACCATGTAAAGCATGAATTCTTGGGTTTCGATGCGACGAAGAGCCTCCTCCTTCTGTCCTGACTGAACCTGTTGCCTTTCCGGTTTGTAAATGGAAGGATGGTGCATTGCTCTATATGTTATTGTCCATATATCTGTCCGTGGGTGAGCTCACAGAAGGGTGGTACAGTACACGTAAAAGTTAAAATCAACCGAAACTCGGTTTTTCAACCCTGATCCGGCCACCGAAATGTTGTGGACACCGACGAAGAGGGTGATGGACGCGAACCATGTTTAGTTGTCATCGTTTAGGCTGGTGATGGACCTTAAATGGGGTTGGCATAGCCAAATTGTGGTCCTTTTGTCCTGACTGAACCTGTAGTCTTTCCGGATTGAAAATTATAGGATGGTGCATTGCTCTATATGTTATTGTCCATATATCTGTCCGTGGGTGAGCTCATAGAAGGGTGGTAGAGTACACGTCAAAGATAATATCATCCGAAACTCAGGTTTTCAACCTTCATCCGGCCGCCGAAATGTTGTTGATGCCAACGAAGAGGGTGATGGACGCAAACCATCTTTAGTTGTGATCGTTTTAGCGGGTGATGGAGCTCAAATGGAGTTCGCATGGCCAAATTGTGGTCCTTTTGTGGATACAACATCGGGGGACGGCCCGTGAATGCAACTTTCAAGGTAAGTTGATCGCGCGGACGAGCCATCTTGCACCATTCGGGATGCCCTATAATTTTTCGTGTGCACAAGCATAATGAGGAAGAGCAGTTATGTACTTTATCATTTAAGAATAATGCATTTGCTGGTAAAAAGTGAGAGTGGTAGCGGGGCGGGAGCTAGACCATGTAAAGCATGAATTCTTGGGTTTCGATGCGGCGCAGAGCCTCCTCCTTCTGTCCTGACTGGACCTGTAGTCTTTCCAGTTTGAAAATGGAAGGATGGTGCATTGCTCTATATGTTATTCTCCATATATCTGTCCGTGGGTGAGCTCACAGAAGGGTGTTTGAGTACACGTCAAAGATAAAATCATCTGAAACTCAGTTTTTCAACCTGGATCCGGCCCCCGAAATTTCGTCGACGCCGACGAAGAGGGGGATGGACGCGTAACACGTGTAGTTGTGATGGTTTTGGCGGGTGATAGAGCTCAAATGGATTTCACATGCCAAATTGTGATCCTTTTGTGGATACAACATCGGGGGACAGCCGTGAATTCAACTTCCGGGGTTAGTTGATCGTGCCGACGAGCCATCTTGCACCATTCGGGATGCCCTATAACTTTTCTTGTGCACAAACATAATGAAGAAGAGCTGTTATGTACTTTATCATTTAAGAATAATGCATCTGCTGGTGAAAAAGTGAGGGTCGTAACGGGGCACGCGATAGACCATGTAAAGCATGAATTCTTGGGTTTCGATGCGGCGAAGAGCCTCCTCCTTCTGTCCTGACTGAACCTGTAGCCTTTCCGATTTGAAAATGTAAGGATGGTTCATTGCTCTATATGTTATTGTCCATATATCTGTCCATGGGTGAACCCACAGAAGGGTGGTCGAGTACACGTCAACGATAAAATCATCCGAAACTCAGTTTTTCAACCTTCATCCGGCCGCCGAAATGTTGTCGACGCTGACGATGAGGGTGATGGACGCATAGCATGTTTAGTTGTGATCGTTTTGGCGGGTGATGGAGCTCAAATGGAGTTCGCATAGCCAAATTGTGGTCCTTTTGTGGATACAACATCGGGGGACGGCCCGTGAATTCAACTTTCAGGTAAGTTGACCGCGCCGACGAGCCATCTTGCACTATTCGGGATGCCCTATAAATTTTCGTGTGCACAAACATAATGAGGAAGAGCTGTTATGTACTTTATCATTTAAGAATAATTCGTCTGCTGGTGAAAAAGTGAGGGTCGTAACGGGGCGCGCGATAGACCATGTAAAGCATGAATTCCTGGGTTTCGATGCGGCGAAGAGCCTCCTCCTTCTGTCCTGACTGAACCTGTAGTATTTACAATTTGAAAATGGAAGGATGGTGCATTGCTCTATATGTTATTCTCCATATATCTGTCCGTGGGTGAGCTCACAGAAGGGTTGTAGAGTACACGTCAAAAATAAAATCATCTGAAACTCAGTTTTTCAACCTTCATCCGGCCGCCGAAATGTTGTCGACGCTGACGAAGAGGGTGATGGACGCGTAGCACGTTTAGTTATGATCGTTTTGGCGGATGATGGAGCTCAAATGGAGTTGGCATGGCCAAATTGTAGTCCTTTTGTGGATACAACATCGGGGGATGGCCCGTGAATTCAACTTTCAGGGTAAGTTGATCGCGCCGACGAGCCATCTTGCACCATTCGGGATGCCCTATAATTTTTCATGTGCACAAACATAATGAGGAAGAGCTGTTATGTACTTTATCATTTAAGAATAATGCATCTGCTGGTGAAAAAGTGAGGGTGGTAACGGGGCGGGCGATAGAGCATGTAAAGCATGAATTCTTTGGTTTCGATGCGACGAAGAGCCTCCTCCTTCTGTCTTGACTGAACCTGTTGCCTTTCCGGTTTGTAAATGGAAGGATGGTGCATTGCTCTATATGTTATTGTCCATATATCTGTCCGTGGGTGAGCTCACAGAAGGGTGGTACAGTACACGTAAAAGTTAAAATCAACCGAAACTCGGTTTTTCAACCTGGATCCGGCCCCCGAAATGTTGTGGACACCGACGAAGAGGGTGATGGACGCAAACCATGTTTAGTTGTCATCGTTTAGGCTGGTGATGGACCTTAAATGGGGTTGGCATAGCCAAATTGTGGTCCTTTTGTCCTGACTGAACCTGTAGTCTTTCCGGTTTGAAAATTATAGGATGGTGCATTGCTCTATATATTATTGTCCATATATCTGTCCATGGGTGAGCTCATAGAAGGGTGGTAGAGTACACGTCAAAGATAAAATCATCCGAAACTCAGGTTTTCAACCTTCATCCGGCCGCCGAAATGTTGTTGATGCCAACGAAGAGGGTGATGGACGCAAACCATCTTTAGTTGTGATCGTTTTGGCGGGTGATGGAGCTCAAATGGAGTTCGCATGGCCAAATTGTGGTCCTTTTGTGGATACAACATCGGGGGACGGCCCGTGAATGCAACTTTCAGGGTAAGTTGATCGCGCCGACGAGCCATCTTGCACCATTCGGGATGCCCTATAATTTTTCGTGTGCACAAGCATAATGAGGAAGAGCTGTTATGTACTTTATCATTTAAGAATAATGCATTTGCTGGTAAAAAGTGAGAGTGGTAGCGGGGCGGGAGCTAGACCATGTAAAGCATGAATTCTTGGGTTTCGATGCGGCGCAGAGCCTCCTCCTTCTGTCCTGACTGGACCTGTAGTCTTTCCAGTTTGAAAATGGAAGGATGGTGCATTGCTCTATATGTTATTCTCCATATATCTGTCTGTGGGTGAGCTCACAGAAGGGTGTTTGAGTACATGTCAAAGATAAAATCATCCGAAACTCAGTTTTTCAACCTGGATCCGGCCCCCGAAATGTCGTCGACGCCGACGCAGAGGGGGATGGACGCGTAACACGTGTAGTTGTGATCGTTTTGGCGGGTGATAGAGCTCAAATGGATTTCACATGCCAAATTGTGATCCTTTTGTGGATACAACATCGGGGGACAGCCGTGAATTCAACTTTCGGGGTTAGCTGATCGTGCCGACGAGCCATCTTGCACCATTCGGGATGCCCTATAACTTTTCTTGTGCACAAACATAATGAAGAAGAGCTGTTATGTACTTTATCATTTAAGAATAATGCATCTGCTGGTGAAAAAGTGAGGGTCGTAACGGGGCGCGCGATAGACCATGTAAAGCATGAATTCTTGGGTTTCGATGCGGCGAACAGCCTCCTCCTTCTGTCCTGACTGAACCTGTAGCCTTTCCGATTTGAAAATGGAAGGATGGTTCATTGCTCTATATGTTATTGTCCATATATCTGTCAATGGGTGAACCCACAGAAGGGTAGTCGAGTACACGTCAAGGATAAAATCATCCGAAACTCAGTTTTTCAACCTTCATCCGGCCGCCGAAATGTTGTCGACGCTGACGAAGAGGGTGATGGACGCGTAGCACGTTTAGTTATGATCGTTTTGGCGGATGATGGAGCTCAAATGGAGTTCGCATGGCCAAATTGTAGTCCTTTTGTGGATACAACATCGGGGGATGGCCCGTGAATTCAACTTTCAGGGTAAGTTGATCGCGCCGACGAGCCATCTTGCACCATTCGGGATGCCCTATAATTTTTCATGTGCACAAACATAATGAAGAAGAGCTGTTATGTACTTTATCATTTAAGAATAATGCATCTGCTGGTGAAAAAGTGAGGGTGGTAACGGGGCGGGCGATAGACCATGTAAAGCATGAATTCTTTGGTTTCGATGCGACGAAGAGCCTCCTCCTTCTGTCCTGACTGAACCTGTTGCCTTTCCGGTTTGTAAATGGAAGGATGGTGCATTGCTCTATATGTTATTGTCCATATATCTGTCCGTGGGTGAGCTCACAGAAGGGTGGTACAGTACACGTAAAAGTTAAAATCAACCGAAACTCGGTTTTTCAACCTGGATCCGGCCCCCGAAATGTTGTGGACACCGACGAAGAGGGTGATGGACGCGAACCATGTTTAGTTGTCATCGTTTAGGCTGGTGATGGACCTTAAATGGGGTTGGCATAGCCAAATTGTGGTCCTTTTGTCCTGACTGAACCTGTAGTCTTTCCGGTTTGAAAATTATAGGATGGTGCATTGCTCTATATGTTATTGTCCATATATCTGTCCGTGGGTGAGCTCATAGAAGGGTGGTAGAGTACACGTCAAAGATAAAATCATCCGAAACTCAGGTTTTCAACCTTCATCCGGCCGCGGAAATGTTGTTGATGCCAACGAAGAGGGTGATGGACGCAAACCATCTTTAGTTGTGATCGTTTTGGCGGGTGATGGAGCTCAAATGGAGTTCGCATGGCCAAATTGTGGTCCTTTTGTGGATACAACATCGGGGGACGGCCCGTGAATGCAACTTTCAGGGTAAGTTGATCGCGCCGACGAGCCATCTTGCACAATTCGGGATGCCCTATAATTTTTCGTGCGCACAAGCATAATGAGGAAGAGCTGTTATGTACTTTATCATTTAAGAATAATGCATTTGCTGGTAAAAAGTGAGAGTGGTAGCGGGGCGGGAGCTAGACCATGTAAAGCATGAATTCTTGGGTTTCGATGCGGCGCAGAGCCTCCTCCTTCTGTCCTGACTGGACCTGTAGTCTTTCCAGTTTGAAAATGGAAGGATGGTGTATTGCTCTATATGTTATTCTCCATATATCTGTCCGTGGGTGAGCTCACAGAAGGGTGTTCGAGTACACGTCAAAGATAAAATCATCTGAAACTCAGTTTTTCAACCTGGATCCGCGTAACACGTGAGTTGTGATCGTTTTGGCGGGTGATAGAGCTCAAATGGATTTCAGATGCCAAATTGTGATCCTTTTGTGGATACAACATCGGGGGACAGCCGTGAATTCAACTTTCGGGGTTAGTTGATCGTGCCGACGAGCCATCTTGCACCATTCGGGATGCCCTATAACTTTTCTTGTGCACAAACATAATGAAGAAGAGCTGTTATGTACTTTATCATTTAAGAATAATGCATCTGCTGGTGAAAAAGTGAGGGTCGTAACAGGGCGCGCGATAGACCATGTAAAGCATGAATTCTTGGGTTTCGATGCGGCGAAGAGCCTCCTCCTTCTGTCTTGACTGAACCTGTAGCCTTTCCGATTTGAAAATGGAAGGATGGTTCATTGCTCTATATGTTATTGTCCATATATTTGTCCATGGGTGAACCCACAGAAGGGTGGTCGAGTACACGTCAAAGATAAAATCATCCGAAACTCAGTTTTTCAACCTTCATCCGGCCGCCGAAATGTTGTCGACGCTGACGATGAGGGTGATGGACGCATAGCACGTTTAGTTGTGATCGTTTTGGCGGGTGATGGAGGTCAAATGGAGTTCGCATATCCAAATTGTGGTCCTTTTGTGGATACAACATCGGGGGACGGCCCGTGAATTCAACTTTCAGGTAAGTTGAGCGCGCCGACGAGCTATCTTGCACCATTCGGGATGCCCTATAAATTTTCGTGCGCACAAACATAATGAGGAAGAGCTGTTATGTACTTTATCATTTAAGAATAATTCGTCTGCTGGTGAAAAAGTGAGGGTGGTAGTGGGGCAGGCTATAGACCATGTAAAGCATGAATTCTTGGGTTTCGATGCGGCAAAGAGCCTCCTCCTTCTGTCCTGACTGAACCTGTAGTATTTACGATTTGAAAATGGAAGGATGGTGCATTGCTCTATATGTTATTCTCCATATATCTGTCCGTGGGTGAGCTCACAGAAAGGTGGTAGAGTACACGTCAAAAATAAAATCATCTGAAACTCAGTTTTTCAACCTTCATCCGGCCGCCGAAATGTTGTCGACGCTGACGAAGAGGGTGATGGACGCGTAGCACGTTTAGTTATGATCGTTTTGGCGGATGATGGAGCTCAAATGGAGTTCGCATGGCCAAATTGTAGTCCTTTTGTGGATACAACATCGGGGGATGGCCCGCGAATTCAACTTTCAGGGTAAGTTGATCGCGCCGACGAGCCATCTTGCACCATTCAGGATGCCCTATAATTTTTCATGTGCACAAACATAATGAGGAAGAGCTGTTATGTACTTTATCATTTAAGAATAATGCATCTGCTGGTGAAAAAGTGAGGGCGGTAACGGGGCGGGCGATGGACCATGTAAAGCATGAATTCTTTGGTTTCGATGCGACGAAGAGCCTCCTCCTTCTATCCTGACTGAACCTGTTGCCTTTCCGGTTTGTAAATGGAAGGATGGTGCATTGCTGTATATGTTATTGTCCACATATCTGTCCGTGGGTGAGCTCACAGAAGGGTGGTACAGTACACGTAAAAGTTAAAATCAACCGAAACTCGGTTTTTCAACCTGGATCCGGCCGACGAAGAGGGTTATGGACGCGAACCATGTTTAGGTGTCATCGTTTAGGCTGGTGATGGACCTTAAATGGGGTTGGCATAGCCAAATTGTGGTCCTTTTGTCCTGATTGAACCTGTAGTCTTTCCGGTTTGAAAATTATAGGATGGTGCATTGCTCTATATGTTATTGTCCATATATCCGTCCGTGGGTGAGCTCATAGAAGGGTGGTAGAGTACACGTCAAAGATAAAATCATCCGAAACTCAGGTTTTCAACCTTTATCCGGCCGCCGAAATGTTGTTGATGCCAACGAAGAGGGTGATGGACGCAAACCATCTTTAGTTGTGATCGTTTTGGCGGGTGATGGAGCTCAAATGGAGTTCGCATGGCCAAATTGTGGTCCTTTTGTGGATACAACATCGGGGGACGGCCCGTGAATGCAACTTTCAGGGTAAGTTGATCGCGCCGACGAGCCATCTTGCACCATTCGGGATGCCCTATAATTTTTCGTGTGCACAAGCATAATGAGCAAGAGCTGTTATGTACTTTATCATTTAAGAATAATGCATTTGCTGGTAAAAAGTGAGAGTGGTAGCGGGGCGGGAGCTAGACCATGTAAAGCATGAATTCTTGGGTTTCGATGCGGCGCAGAGCCTCCTCCTTCTGTCCTGACTGGACCTGTAGTCTTTCCAGTTTGAAAATGGAAGGATGGTGCATTGCTCTGTATGTTATTCTCCATATATCTGTCCGTGGGTGAGCTCACAGAAGGGTGTTCGAGTACACGTCAAAGATAAAATCATGTGAAACTCAGTTTTTCAACCTGGATCCGGCCCCCGAAATGTCGTCGACGCCGACGAAGAGGGGGATGGACGCGTAACACGTGAGTTGTGATCGTTTTGGCGGGTGATAGAGCTCAAATGGATTTCAGATGCCAAATTGTGATCCTTTTGTGGATACAACATCGGGGGACAGCCGTGAATTCAACTTTCGGGGTTAGCTGATCGTGCCGACGAGCCATCTTGCACCATTCGGGATGCCCTATAACTTTTCTTGTGCACAAACATAATGAAGAAGAGCTGTTATGTACTTTATCATTTAAGAATAATGCATCTGCTGGTGAAAAAGTGAGGGTCGTAACAGGGCGCGCGATAGACCATGTAAAGCATGAATTCTTGGGTTTCGATGCGGCGAAGAGCCTCCTCCTTCTGTCCTGACTGAACCTGTAGCCTTTCCAATTTGAAAATGGAAGGATGGTTCATTGCTCTATATGTTATTGTCCATATATCTGTCCATGGGTGAACCCACAGAAGGGTGGTCGAGTACACGTCAAAGATAAAATCATCCGAAACTCAGTTTTTCAACCTTCATCCGGCCGCCCAAATGTTGTCGACGCTGACGATGAGGGTGATGGACGCATAGCACATTTAGTTGTGATCGTTTTGGCGGGTGATGGAGCTCAAATGGAGTTCGCATAGCCAAATTGTGGTCCTTTTGTGGATACAACATCGGGGGACGGCCCGTGAATTCAACTTTCAGGAAAGTTGACCGCGCCGACGAGCCATCTTGCACCATTCGGGATGCCCTATAAATTTTCGTGCGCACAAACATAATGAGGAAGAGCTGTTATGTACTTTATCATTTAAGAATAATTCGTCTGCTGGTGAAAAAGTGAGGGTGGTAGTGGGGCAGGCTATAGACCATGTAAAGCATGAATTCTTGGGTTTCGATGCGGCGAAGAGCCTCCTCCTTCTGTCCTGACTGATCCTGTAGTATTTACGATTTGAAAATGGAAGGATGGTGCATTGCTCTATATGTTATTCTCCATATATCTGTCCGTGGGTGAGCTCACAGAAGGGTGGTAGAGTACACGTCAAAAATAAAATCATCTGAAACTCAGTTTTTCAACCTTCATCCGGCCGCCGAAATGTTGTCGACGCTGACGAAGAGGGTGATGGACGCGTAGCACGTTTAGTTATGATCGATTTGGCGGATGATGGAGCTCAAATGGAGTTCGCATGGCCAAATTGTAGTCCTTTTGTGGATACAACATCGGGGGATGGCCCGTGAATTCAACTTTCAGGGTAAGTTGATCGCGCCGACGAGCCATCTTGCACCATTCGGGATGCCCTATAAATTTGCATGTGCACAAACATAATGAGGAAGAGTTGTTATGTACTTTATCATTTAAGAATAATGCATCTGCTGGTGAAAAAGTGAGGGTGGTAACGGGGCGGGCGATAGACCATGTAAAGCATGAATTCTTTGGTTTCGATGCGACGAAGAGCCTCCTCCTTCTGTCCTGACTGAACCTGTTGCCTTTCCGGTTTGTAAATGGAAGGATGGTGCATTGCTCTATATGTTATTGTCCATATATCTGTCCGTGGGTGAGCTCACAGAAGGGTGGTACAGTACACGTAAAAGTTAAAATCAACTGAAACTCGGTTTTTCAACCTGGATCCGGCCCCTGAAATGTTGTGGACACCGACGAAGAGGGTGATGGACGCGAACCATGTTTAGTTGTCATCGTTTAGGCTGGTGATGGACCTTAAATGGGGTTGGCATAGCCAAATTGTGGTCCTTTTGTCCTGACTGAACCTGTAGTCTTTCCGGTTTGAAAATTATAGGATGGTGCATTGCTCTATATGTTATTGTCCATATATCTGTCCGTGGGTGAGCTCATAGAAGGGTGGTAGAGTACACGTCAAAGATAAAATCATCCGAAACTCAGGTTTTCAACCTTCATCCGGCCGCCGAAATGTTGTTGATGCCAACGAAGAGGGTGATGGACGCAAACCATCTTTAGTTGTGATCGTTTTGGCGGGTGATGGAGCTCAAATGGAGTTCGCATGGCCAATTTGTGGTCCTTTTGTGGATACAACATCGGGGGACGGCCCGTGAATGCAACTTTCAGGGTAAGCTGATCGCGCCGACGAGCCATCTTGCACCATTTGGGATGCCCTATAATTTTTCGTGTGCACAAGCATAATGAGGAAGAGCTGTTATGTACTTTATCATTTAAGAATAATGCATTTGCTGGTAAAAAGTGAGAGTGGTAGCGGGGCGGGAGCTAGACCATCTAAAGCATGAATTCTTGGGTTTCGATACGGCGCAGAGCCTCCTCCTTCTGTCCTGACTGGACCTGTAGTCTTTCCAGTTTGAAAATGGAAGGATGGTGCATTGCTCTATATGTTATTCTCCATATATCTGTCCGTGGGTGAGCTCACAGAAGGGTGTTCGAGTACACGTCAAAGATAAAATCATCTGAAACTCAGTTTTTCAACCTGGATCCGGCCCCCGAAATGTCGTCGACGCCGAGGAAGAGGGGGATGGATGCGTAACACGTGAGTTGTGATCGTTTTGGCGGGTGATAGAGCTCAAATGGATTTCAGATGCCAAATTGTGATCCTTTTGTGGATACAACATCGGGGGACAGCCGTGAATTCAACTTTCGGGGTTAGCTGATCGTGCCGACGAGCCATCTTGCACCATTCGGGATGCCCTATAACTTTTCTTGTGCACAAACATAATGAAGAAGAGCTGTTATGTACTTTATCATTTAAGAATAATGCATCTGCTGGTGAAAAAGTGAGGGTCGTAACAGGGCGCGCGATAGACCATGTAAAGTATGAATTCTTGGGTTTCGATGCGGCGAAGAGCCTCCTCGTTCTGTCCTGACTGAACCTGTAGCCTTTCCGATTTGAAAATGGAAGGATGGTTCATTGCTCTATATGTTATTGTCCATATATCTGTCCATGGGTGAACCCACAGAAGGGTGGTCGAGTACACGTAAAAGATAAAATCATCCGAAACTCAGTTTTTCAACCTTCATCCGGCCGCTGAAATGTTGTCGACGCTGACGATTAGGGTGATGGACGCATAGCACGTTTAGTTGTGATCGTTTTGGCGGGTGATGGAGCTCAAATGGAGTTCGCATAGCCAAATTGTGGTCCTTTTGTGGATACAACATCGGGGGACGGCCGTGAATTCAACTTTCAGGTAAGTTGACCGCACCGACGAGCCATCTTGCACCATTCGGGATGCCCTATAAATTTTCGTGCGCACAAACATAATGAGGAAGAGCTGTTATGTACTTTATCATTTAAGAATAATTCTCCTGCTGGTGAAAAAGTGAGGGTGGTAGTGGGGCAGGCTATAGACCATGTAAAGCATGAATTCTTGGGTTTCGATGCGGCGAAGAGCCTCCTCCTTCTGTCCTGACTGAACCTGTAGTATTTACGATTTGAAAATGGAAGGATGGTGCATTGCTCTATATGTTATTCTCCATATATCTGTCCGTGGGTGAGCTCACAGAAGGGTGGTAGAGTACACGTCAAAAATAAAATCATCTGAAACTCTGTTTTTCAACCTTCATCCGGCCGCCGAAATGTTGTCGACGCTGACGAAGAGGGTGATGGACGCGTAGCACGTTTAGTTATGATCGTTTTGGCGGATGATGGAGCTCAAATGGAGTTCGCATGGCCAAATTGTAGTCCTTTTGTGGATACAACATCGGGGGATGGCCCGTGAATTCAACTTTCAGGGTAAGTTGATCGCGCCGACGAGCCATCTTGCACCATTCGGGATGCCCTATAATTTTTCATGTGCACAAACATAATGAGGAAGAGCTGTTATGTACTTTATCATTTAAGAATAATGCATCTGCTGGTGAAAAAGTGAGGGTGGTAACGGGGCGGGCGATAGACCATGTAAAGCATGAATTCTTTGGTTTCGATGCGACGAAGAGCCTCCTCCTTCTGTCCTGACTGAACCTGTTGCCTTTCCGGTTTGTAAATGGAAGGATGGTGCATTGCTCTATATGTTATTGTCCATATATCTATCCGTGGGTGAGCTCACATAAGGGTGGTACAGTACACGTAAAAGTTAAAATCAACCGAAACTCGGTTTTTCAACCTGGATCCGGCCGACGAAGAGGGTGATGGACGCGAACCATATCTGACCATCTTTAGTTGTGATCGTTTTGGCGGGTGATGGAGCTCAAATGGAGTTCGCATGGCCAAATTGTGGTCCTTTTGTGGATACAACATCGGGGGACGGCCCGTGAATGCAACTTTCAGGGTAAGTTGATCGCGCCGACGAGCCATCTTGCACCATTCGGGATGCCCTATAATTTTTCGTGTGCACAAGCATAATGAGGAAGAGCTGTTATGTACTTTATCATTTAAGAATAATGCATTTGCTGGTAAAAAGTGAGAGTGGTAGCGGGTCGGGAGCTAGACCATGTAAAGCATGAATTCTTGGGTTTCGATGCGGCGCAGAGCCTCCTCCTTCTGTCCTGACTGGACCTGTAGTCTTTCCAGTTTGAAAATGGAAGGATGGTGCATTGCTCTATATGTTATTCTCCATATATCTGTCCGTGGGTGAGCTCAGAGAAGGGTGTTTGAGTACACGTCAAAGATAAAATCATCCGAAACTCAGTTTTTCAACCTGGATCCGGCCCCCGAAATGTCGTCGACGCCGACGAAGAGGGGGATGGACGCGTAACACGAGAGTTGTGATCGTTTTGGCAGGTGATAGAGCTCAAATGGATTTCACATGCCAAATTGTGATCCTTTTGTGGATACAACATCGGGGGACAGCCATGAATTCAACTTCCGGGGTTAGTTGACCGTGCCGACGAGCCATCTTGCACCATTCGGGATGCCCTATAACTTTTCTTGTGCACAAACATAATGAAGAAGAGCTGTTATGTACTTTATCATTTAAGAATAATGCATCTGCTGGTGAAAAAGTGAGGGTCGTAACGGGGCGCGCGATAGACCATGTAAAGCATGAATTCTTGGGTTTCGATGCCTTGAAGAGCCTCCTTCTGTCCTGACTGAACCTGTAGCCTTTCCGATTTGAAAATGGAAGGATGGTTCATTGCTCTATATGTTATTGTCCATATATCTGTCCATGGGTGAACCCACAGAAGGGTGGTCGAGTACACGTCAAAGATAAAATCATCCGAAACTCAGTTTTTCAACCTTCATCCGGCCGCCGAAATGTTGTCGACGCTGACGACGAGGGTGATGGACGCGTAGCACGTTTAGTTATGATCGTTTTGGCGGATGATGGAGCTCAAATGGAGTTCGCATGGCCAAATTGTAGTCCTTTTGTGGATACAACATCGGGGGATGGCCCGTGAATTCAACTTTCAGGGTAAGTTGATCGCGCCGACGAGCCATCTTGCACCATTCGGGATGCCCTATAATTTTTCATGTGCACAAACATAATGAGGAAGAGCTGTTATGTACTTTATCATTTAAGAATAATGCATCTGCTGGTGAAAAAGTGAGGGTGGTAACGTGGCGGGCGATAGACCATGTAAAGCATGAATTCTTTGGTTTCGATGCGACGAAGAGCCTCCTCCTTCTGTCCTGACTGAACCTGTTGCCTTTCCGGTTTGTAAATGGAAGGATGGTGCATTGCTCTATATGTTATTGTCCATATATCTGTCCGTGGGTGAGCTCACAGAAGGGTGGTACAGTACACGTAAAAGTTAAAATCAACCGAAACTCGGTTTTTCAACCTGGATCCGGCCCCCGAAATGTTGTGGACACCAACGAAGAGGGTGATGGACGCGAACCATGTTTAGTTGTCATCGTTTAGGCTGGTGATGGACCTTAAATGGGGTTGGCATAGCCAAATTGTGGTCCTTTTGTCCTGACTGAACCTGTAGTCTTTCCGGTTTGAAAATTATAGGATGGTGCATTGCTCTATATGTTATTGTCCATATATCTGTCCGTGGGTGAGCTCATAGAAGGGTGGTAGAGTACACGTCAAAGATAAAATCATCCGAAACTCAGGTTTTCAACCTTCATCCGGCCGCCGAAATGTTGTTGATGCCAACGAAGAGGGTGATGGACGCAAACCATCTTTAGTTGTGATCGTTTTGGCGGGTGATGGGGCTCAAATGGAGTTTGCATGGCCAAATTGTGGTCCTTTTGTGGATACAACATCGGGGGACGGCCCGTGAATGCAACTTTCAGGGTAAGTTGATCGCGCCGACGAGCCATCTTGCACCATTCGGGATGCCCTATAATTTTTCGTGTGCACAAGCATAATGAGGAAGAGCTGTTATGTACTTTATCATTTAAGAATAATGCATTTGCTGGTAAAAAGTGAGAGTGGTAGCTGGGCGGGAGCTAGACCATGTAAAGCATGAATTCTTGGGTTTCGATGCGGCGCAGAGACTCCTCCTTCTGTCCTGGCTGGACCTGTAGTCTTCTGGTTTGAAATGGAAGGATGGTGCATTGCTCTATATGTTATTGTCCATATATCTGTCTGTGGGTGAGCTCACAGAAGGGTGTTTGAGTACACGTCAAAGATAAAATCATCCGAAACTCAGTTTTTCAACCTGGATCCGGCCCCCGAAATGTCGTCGACGCCGACGCAGAGGGGGATGGACGCGTAACACGTGTAGTTGTGATCGTTTTGGCGGGTGATAGAGCTCAAATGGATTTCACATGCCAAATTGTGATCCTTTTGTGGATACAACATCGGGGGACAGCCGTGAATTCGACTTTCGGGGTTAGATGATCGTGCCGACGAGCCATCTTGCACCATTCGGGATGCCCTATAACTTTTCTTGTGCACAAGCATAATGAGGAAGAGCTGTTATGTACTTTATCATTTAAGAATAATGCATTTGCTGGTAAAAAGTGAGAGTGGTAGCGGGGCGGGAGCTAGACCATGTAAAGCTTGAATTCTTGGGTTTCGATGCGGCGCAGAGCCTCCTCCTTCTGTCCTGACTGAACCTGTAGCCTTTCCGATTTGAAAATGGAAGGATGGTTCATTGCTCTATATGTTATTTTCCATATATCTGTCCATGGGTGTGAACCCACAGAAGGTGGTCGAGTACACGTCAAGGATAAAATCATCCGAAACTCATTTTTTCAACCTTCATCCGGCCGCCGAAATGTTGTCGACGCTGATGATGAGGGTGATGGACGCATAGCACGTTTAGTTGTGATCGTTTTGGCGGGTGATGGAGCTCAAATGGAGTTCGCATAGCCAAATTGTGGTCCTTTTGTGGATACAACATCGGGGGACGGCCCGTGAATTCAACTTTCAGGTAAGTTGACCGCGCCGACGAGCCATCTTGCACCATTTGGGATGCCCTATAAATTTTCGTGTGCACAAACATAATGAGGAAGAGCTGTTATGTACTTTATTATTTAAGAATAATTCGTCTACTGGTGAAAAAGTGAGGGTGGTAGTGGGGCAGGCTATAGACCATGTAAAGCATGAATTCTTGGGTTTCGATGCGGCGAAGAGCCTCCTCCTTCTGTCCTGACTGAACCTGTAGTATTTACGATTTGAAAATTGAAGGATGGTGCATTGCTCTATATGTTATTCTCCATATATCTGTCCGTGGGTGAGCTCACAGAAGGGTGGTAGAGTACACGTCAAAAATAAAATCATCTGAAACTCAGTTTTTCAACCTTCATCCGGCCGCCGAAATGTTGTCGACGCTGACGAAGAGGGTGATGGACGCGTAGCACGTTTAGTTATGATCGTTTTGGCGGATGATGGAGCTCAAATGGAGTCCGCATGGCCAAATTGTAGTCCTTTTGTGGATACAACATCGGGGGATGGCCCGTGAATTCAACTTTCAGGGTATGTTGATCGCGCCGACGAGCCATCTTGCACCATTCGGGATGCCCTATAATTTTTCATGTGCACAAACATAATGAGGAAGAGCTGTTATGTACTTTATCATTTAAGAATAATGCATCTGCTGGTGAAAAAGTGAGGGTGGTAATGGGGCGGGCGATAGACCATGTAAAGCATGAATTCTTTGGTTTCGATGCGACGAAGAGCCTCCTCCTTCTGTCCTGACTGAACCTGTTGCCTTTCCGGTTTGTAAATGGAAGGATGGTGCATTGCTCTATATGTTATTGTCCATATATCTGTCCGTGGGTGAGCTCACAGAACGGTGGTACAGTACACGTAAAAGTTAAAATCAACCGAAACTCGGTTTTTCAACCTGGATCCGGCCCCCGAAATGTTGTGGACACCGACGAAGAGGGTGATGGACGCGAACCATGTTGTCATCGTTTAGGCTGGTGATGGACCTTAAATGGGGTTGGCATAGCCAAATTGTGGTCCTTTTGTCCTGACTGAACCTGTAGTCTTTCCGGTTTGAAAATTATAGGATGGTGCATTGCTCTATATGTTATTGTCCATATATCTGTCCGTGCGTGAGCTCATAGAAGGGTGGTAGAGTACACGTCAAAGATAAAATCATCCGAAACTCAGGTTTTCAACCTTCATCCGGCCGCCGAAACGTTGTTGATGCCAACGAAGAGGGTGATGGACGCAAACCATCTTTAGTTGTGATCGTTTTGGCGGGTGATGGAGCTCAAATGGAGTTCGCATGGCCAAATTGTGGTCCTTTTGTGGATACAACATCGGGGGACGGCCCGTGAATGCAACTTTCAGGGTAAGTTGATCGCGCCGACGAGCCATCTTGCACCATTCGGGATGCCCTATAATTTTTCGTGTGCACAAGCATAATGAGGAAGAGCTGTTATGTACTTTATCATTTAAGAATAATGCATTTGCTGGTAAAAAGTGAGAGTGGTAGCGGGCCGGGAGCTAGACCATGTAAAGCATGAATTCTTGGGTTTCGATGCGGCGCAGAGCCTCCTCCTTCTGTCCTGACTGGACCTGTAGTCTTTCCAGTTTGAAAATGGAAGGATGGTGCATTGCTCTATATGTTATTCTCCATATATCTGTCCGTGGCTGAGCTCACAGAAGGGTGTTTGAGTACACGTCAAAGATAAAATCATCTGAAACTCAGTTTTTCAACCTGGATCCGGCCCCCGAAATGTCGTCGACGCCGACGAAGAGGGGGATGGACGCGTAACACGTGTAGTTGCGATCGTTTTGGCGGGTGATAGAGCTCAAATGGATTTCACATGCCAAATTGTGATCCTTTTGTGGATACAACATCGGGGGACAGCCATGAATTCAACTTCCGGGGTTAGTTGATCGTGCCGACGAGCCATCTTGCACCATTCGGGATGCCCTATAACTTTTCTTCTGCACAAACATAATGAAGAAGAGCTGTTATGTACTTTATCATTTAAGAATAATGCATCTGCTGGTGAAAAAGTGAGGGTCGTAACGGGGCGCGCGATAGACCATGTAAAGCATGAATTCTTGGGTTTCGATGCGGCGAAGAGCCTCCTTCTGTCCTGACTGAACCTGTAGCCTTTCCGATTTGAAAATGGAAGGATGGTTCATTGCTCTATATGTTATTGTCCATATATCTGTCCATGGGTGAACCCACAGAAGGGTGGTCGAGTACACGTCAAAGATAAAATCATCCGAAACTCAGTTTTTCAACCTTCATCCGGCCGCCGAAATGTTGTCGACGCTGACGATGAGGGTGATGGACGCATAGCACGTTTAGTTGTGATCGTTTTGGCGGGTGATGGAGCTCGAATGGAGTTCGCATAGCCAAATTATGGTCCTTTTGTGGATACAACATCGGGGGACGGCCCGTGAATTCAACTTTCAGGTAAGTTGACCGCGCCGACGAGCCATCTTGCACTATTCGGGATGCCCTATAAATTTTCGTGTGCACAAACATAATGAGGAAGAGCTGTTATGTACTTTATCATTTAAGAATAATTCGTCTGCTGGTGAAAAAGTGAGGGTGGTAGTGGGGCAGGCTATAGACCATGTAAAGCATGAATTCTTGGGTTTCGATGCGGCGAAGAGCCTCCTCCTTCTGTCCTGACTGAACCTGTAGTATTTACGATTTGAAAATGGAAGGATGGTGCATTGCTCTATATGTTATTCTCCATATATCTGTCCGTGGGTGAGCTCACAGAAGGGTGGTAGAGTACACGTCAAAAATAAAATCATCTGAAACTCAGTTTTTCAACCTTCATCCGGCCGCCGAAATGTTGTCGACGCTGACGACGAGGGTGATGGACGCGTAGCACGTTTAGTTATGATCGTTTTGGCGGATGATGGAGCTCAAATGGAGTTCGCATGGCCAAATTGTAGTCCTTTTGTGGATACAACATCGGGGGATGGCCCGTGAATTCAACTTTCAGGGTAAGTTGATCGCGCCGACGAGCTATCTTGCACCATTCGGGATGCCCTATAATTTTTCATGTGCACAAACATAATGAGGAAGAGCTGTTATGTACTTTATCATTTAAGAATAATGCATCTGCTGGTGAAAAAGTGAGGGTGGTAACGGGGCGGGCGATAGACCATGTAAAGCATGAATTCTTTGGTTTCGATGCGACGAAGAGCCACCTCCTTCTGTCCTGACTGAACCTGTTGCCTTTCCGGTTTGTAAATGGAAGGATGGTGCATTGCTCTATATGTTATTGTCCATATATCTGTCCGTGGGTGAGCTCACAGAAGGGTGGTACAGTACACGTAAAAGTTAAAATCAACCGAAACTCGGTTTTTCAACCTGGATCCGGCCCCCGAAATGTTGTGGACACCGACGAAGAGGGTGATGGACGCGAACCATGTTTAGTTGTCATCGTTTAGGCTGGTGATGGACCTTAAATGGGGTTGGCATAGCCAAATTGTGGTCCTTTTGTCTTGACTGAACCTGTAGTCTTTCCGGTTTGAAAATTATAGGATGGTGCATTGCTCTATATGTTATTGTCCATATATCTGTCCGTGGGTGAGCTCATAGAAGGGTGGTAGAGTACACGTCAAAGATAAAATCATCCGAAACTCAGGTTTTCAACCTTCATCCGGCCGCCGAAATGTTGTTGATGCCAACGAAGAGGGGGATGGACACGTAGCACGTTTAGTTGTGATCGTTTTGGCGGGTGATGGAGCTCAAATGGAGTTGGCATGGCCAAATTGTGGTCCTTTTGTGGATACATCATCGGGGGACGGCCCGTGAATTCAACTTTTAGGGTAAGTGATGTAGGGTGGAACCCTATACGGTCGATCTTTCACGAAAGGAGCGGATCCCAACTAAGAACACGAAGAACACACGGGGAAACACAAGAGGAACTCTCAAACCAACAAGATATAGTCACACGTATGCTAGATCCTCGAAACACGAGAGGAGGTACAAGATACAAATCCAACAAAGGACGATACAAAGGTAACCGGTTCTTCTCCTAGAGGAGGTCTTGATGGGGCCACCCAAGAGGGGGTCTTGAATCCAAGGTGATCTTCTCCGTAGAGGGGCCGCGGTCTCTCTCGTGGAGTAGATCCGTATGGATGAGCTAAACCAATGCTAACCCTAGAAAGAGGGAGGAGGAGGAGTATATATAGTCTAGGGGGCGAAAGGGTACATGGGCTTCGGCCCTTACACTGTACGCAGACAGGGGAGGCCAGATGTCCGGGTGATGAGGACATCAATAACATTGTTACACCCACAGCCCCTGCTGCCATACATACTGGACCAATTACTAGAGCTCGCGCACGCCAATTAAATTATCAGGTACTTTCGTTTCTTGGTAATGATTAAAAAGTTCATGAGAATATGATGCTGCCCAAATTGGATACATTTGTTTTGCTTACAAATGAAGGGCCTAGCTTGGAGAAGGATGAACATTGGAGCAAAAACAAGCATGGAGTTGATGGCATGCGCAAGGGGAACAAGAACGGAGTTACATGTGATGATTTTAGGACTTTGAAGCCACCATAAGGAGTGCATGAAGCCTTGGACGAAATACACAAGATGCCACTTCATAAATTTCGTCCAGAGGCTATTTTAGATGCTGCGTCACCTTATTATTGGGCCAAGCCCATGTAATTTCAAAATACATAAGTATAGGCTGTTTTTAGAGTCCGTATGTGTGGGGAAATAAGAGATAGGGTTGGTTTCGGACTCCTTCCCCAAGGGCCACGAAATTCCCCCCTCTTCCTCCATATATACAGCCCTTAGGGCACCGTTTAGACTTCGGGTTTTGTTTAGACCAAAAGTTCGCCATAGTTGCAACTTCGTGTACTTCGTTTGTGCTCAACGACCAGACCAAGGCGTCACAGAACCCCACCTTCATTAATAAAACTTTCCTCTTATATTCGCAATATCCAGATTGCAATCTTAGTTTCTTGCTTGTTCTTCGTTTGCTCGCAGGAAACATGCCCTCGTGGTCTGGTTGATCCTGCTCCGGCGTGGTCAATAACCCTCGGAAGTTGGTTTAGCGATTGCTAAGGCGCGACATCTCGCACGTTCGTAGTCGGATCGTCAAGGTCGACTCCCACAAAAAACGATAGCCGCCATCTCATCGAAACATCGGGACACCTTTGCCTCTATCAAGTGGTATCAGATTTCTAGGTTGCTCGGTGAGATTTTCCAGTTTTTCGTAGTTTAGATCGAGTCTGTTCTTCTTACCTACAGTCCACGAAAAAGCCAAAAAAAATTAGGGTTAGTTCATCATATCCGAACCAGTCTGAGCCTTTGCATAGTCTTTTCAGTATTTTGCTTTGTTGAATTTGCGGTTGCATCGTCGTGTCTAGTTGCTGGTCTTAGAGTCTAGTCTTTTAGAGTTTCGAGTTCTGGTCATTGATAGAGGCAAAGGTGTCCCGTCTTTCGATGAGATGATGGATATCACTTTGGTGGAAGTCGACTTTGACGATCCGACTACGAACGTGCGAGGACGTCGCGCCTTAGCAATCGCTAAACCAACTCCGAGAGGTTATCGACCACGCCGGAGCACGATCAACCTGACCACGAGGGTCTGTTTCCTGCGAGCAAACGAAGAACAAGCAAGAAACTGAGATTGCAATCTGGATATTGCGAATATAAGATGAAAGCTTTATTGATCAAGGTGGAGTTCTGTGACGCCTTTGTCTGGTCGCTGAACACAAACGAAGTACGCGAAGTTGCAGCTATGGCGAACTTTTAATCTAAACAAAACCCCCAAAGTCTAAACGACGCCCTAAGGGCTGTATATATGGAGGAAGAGGGGGGGGGATTTCGTGGCCCTTGAGGAAGGGGTCCGAAACCAACCCTATCTCTTGTTTCCCCACACATACGGACTCTAAAAACAGCCTATACTTATGTATTTCGAAATTACATGGGCCTGGCCCAATAATAAGGTGACGCGGCACCTAGAATAGCCTCTGGACGAAAGTTATGAAGTAGCATCTTGTATATTTCGTCCAAGGCTTCATGCACGCATTATGGTGGCTTCAACGTCCTGAAATCATCACTTGTAACTCCGTTCTTGTTCCCCATGCGCATGCCATCATCTCCATGCTTGTTCTTGCTCCAATGTTCATCCTTCTCAAAGATAGGCCCTTAATTTGTAAGCAAAACAAATGTATCCAATTTAGGCAGCATCATATTCTCATGAACATTAGAATCAGTACCAAGAAACGAAAGTACCTGGTAATTTAATTGGCGTGCGCGAGCTCTAGTAATTGGTCCAGTATGTATAGCAGCAGGGGCTGTGGGTGTAACAATGGTATTGATATCCTCATCATCCTCCCCTTCTTGAAATGAAGTCGTCCTCGACGGAAGCTCATCTTCCTCACCCAAATAAGGCTTCAAATCTGCAATGTTAAAAGTGGGACTAACCCCAAAATCTGCAGGCAGCTCAAGTTTATATGCATTATCATTTATTTTCTCTAACACCTTAAAAGGACCATCAGCACGTGGCATTAGCTTTGATTTGCGCAAATCAGGAAATCTATCCTTACGCAAATGTAACCAAACAAGATCTCCAGGTGCAAACACAACATGTTTTCTACCCTTATCTCCAGCAAGTTTATATTTAGCATTCATACGCTCAATGTTTTCCTTAGTTAACTCATGCATTTTTAAGATCAATTCAGCACGTTGTTTAGCATCAAAATTAACCTTCTCCGAAGATGGAAGAGGCAACAAATCAATAGGTGCACGAGGTAGGAAACCATACACAATTTCAAAAGGGCACATCTTAGTAGTAGAATGCAATGAACGATTATAAGCAAACTCAATATGAGGCAAGCATTCTTCCCACATTTTCTTATTATTCTTCAAAACAGCCTTAAGCATAGTAGACAATGTTCTATTGACTACTTCAGTTTGTCCATCAGTTTGGGGGTGACAAGTAGTACTAAAAAGCAGTTTAGTCCCCAACTTAGCCCATAAACATCTCCAAAAGTGGCTAAGAAATTTAGTATCACGATCGGAAACAATAGTATTTGGCACACCATGCAAGCGAATAATTTCACGAAAGAACAAATCAGCAACATTAACAGCATCATCGCTTTTATGACATGGTATAAAGTGTGCCATTTTCGAGAATCTATCCACGACAACAAATATGCTATCCCTCCCCTTCTTTGTTCGAGGTAAACCTAAAACAAAGTCCATAGATATATCCTCCCAAGGAACACTAGGTACAGGCAAAGGCATATATAAACCATGAGGATTGAGTCGTGACTTAGCTTTTTGACATGTAGTGCAGCGAGCAACAAAACGATCAACATCCCGTCTCATCTTTGGCCAAAAGAAATGTGTAGCAAGTACGTCCTCCGTCTTCTTCACGCCAAAGTGTCCCATTAATCCTCCTCCATGCGCCTCCTGCAACAACAAAAGACGAAGAGAGCTAGCTGGAATGCATAGCTTGTTAGCACGGAACACAAATCCATCATTAACGACAAACTTGTTCCAGGTTCATCCTTCTTTACAATTCTGCAATACATCTTTAAAATCAGCATCATGCACATATTGATCTTTAATGGTCTCCAAACCAAATATTTTGAAGTCAATTTGTGAAAGCATAGTATAGCGACGAGACAATGCATCAGCAATAACATTTTCTTTACCCTTCTTGTGTTTAATGACATAAGGGAAAGTTTCAATGAATTCAACCCATTTAGCATGTCTACGATTCAGTTTAGCTTGACTTTTAATATGTTTCAAAGATTCATGATCAGAATGTATAACAAATTCTTTGGGCCATAAATAATGTTGCCATGTTTCTAAAGTCCGAACAAGAGCATATAGTTCTTTATCATAAGTAGAATAATTCAGACTAGGCCCACTCAATTTTTCAGAAAAATATGCAACAGGTTTGCCATCTTGTAATAACACACCTCCTAATCCAATGCCACTAGCATCACATTCAAGCTCAAAAGTCTTATTAAAATCAGGAAGTTGGAGTAAAGGAGCATGTGTCAACTTATCTTTCAATACCGTGAAGGCTTCTTCCTGTGCGGTACCCCAAACAAAAGGCACATCCTTCTTTGTAAGCTCGTTGAGAGGTGCAGCAATGGTGCTAAAATCTCTCACAAAACGCCTATAGAAACCAGCGAGTCCAAGAAAACTCCGCACTTGTGTGACCGTTTTGGGCTGCGGCCAACTCTCAATAGCTTCAATCTTGGCTATATCAATTTCAATTCCCTGTGGAGTAACAACATAGCCAAGAAAAGATAGTCGGTCGGTGCAAAAGGTGCACTTCCCAAGGTTACCAAACAAACGTGCATCACGTAGAGCAATAAAAACAGCACGTAAATGTTCCAAATGTTCTTCCAAAGATTTGCTATAAATCAGTATATCATCAAAATAGACTACCACAAATCGTCTAATGAAAGCACGTAAAACTTCGTTCATTAGTCTCATGAAAGTACTAGGTGCATTAGTTAACCCAAAAGGCATGACTAACCACTCATATAAACCAAACTTAGTTTTAAATGCAGTTTTCCATTCATCTCCCAATTTCATACGAATTTGATGGTATCCACTACGCAAATCAACTTTGGAGAATATTGTAGAGCCACTCAATTCATCAAGCATATCATCTAGCCTAGGAATAGGATGACGATAACGAATAGTAATATTATTAATGCCTCTACAATCAACACACATACACGACGTACCATCCTTTTTAGGCACTAGTATAATAGGAACAGCACAAGGACTAAGAGATTCGCGTATATAACCTTTGTCGAGCAGCTCCTGTACTTGACGCATAATCTCCTTCGTCTCCTCTGGATTGGTACGGTATGGTGCACGGTTGGGTAGCGATGCACCGGGAATTAAGTCAATTTGATGCTCAATCCCTCGAATAGGTGGTAATCCCGGTGGCACGTCTTGTGGGAAGACGTCAGCGAACTCCTGCAAAATGTTAGTGACAGCAGGGGGCAAAGAGGAAGGCATGTCCTCGAATGAAAATAATGCCTCTTTGCACACAAAAGCATAGCAAACAGATTTGCTGAAATCTAGTTCATCAATATCAGATTTTGTGGCAAGTAAACATGCACTTTTCAATTTAATTTCAGAAACAACACTAGATGGTTTATTATTAGGTTTCATTTGTTGCTCAAATTCCTTTGCCACAATCTGATTTTCACTCTTATTTTTCTCCTGTTTTGTTTTATTAGCTCTATTAATGTCATCTTTCAAAATGGAATCAGGAGTCATAGGAAGCAAAGTAATATTTTTATCCTTATGAACAAGAGTATACTGATTGTTTCTACCATGGTGTACAGAATTTTTATCAAATTGCCATGGTCTACCTAGTAATAAGGAACATGCTTGCATGGGTACCACATCACAATCAACATAATCAGCATAGGTAGAGATACTAAAATGCACACGAACAGTACGTGTTACCTTAACCTTGCCGCTGTTGTTGAACCATTGGATGTAGTAAGGATGTGGATGTGGTCTTGTGGTGAGAGATAGCTTCTCCACCATCTCCATGCTAGCCAAGTTGTTACAGCTCCCTCCATCTATGATGACGCGAACAGAACGTTCCTTCACAACTCCCTTTGTATGGAACAAATTATGCCTCTGATTTTGCTCTGCTTGTGTGACCTGCACACTCAAAACACGTTGAGCAACTAAACATTCATACCTGTCAGCGTCTTCAGGAGCCATGTATTGCGTCTCATTTTCAGAATCATCTCCACCATGTTCTTCATAAGAGCCAAAGTCTCCTCATCATAGTCACTAGCGGACTCATACCCACCATCCTCAGTAGCAATCATGACACGCTGAGATTTGCATTCTCTCGCAAAATGTCCTCTTCCCTTACAACGACGACAAATAATATAACTTGTGTGCCCTGTCGATGCCATGGAAGAAGAAGAGCTCTGCGCAGGCCCGGCAGGTGTGCTCTTGGCAGAGAGTGGTGGTTGTGCCTGCTTTCTTGTATCACGGCTGGAGGTGGCACCTGATGGAGGTGATGGTGAAGTGGAAGTAGAAGATGCACGCGGTGTCCATGATGAAGGTCGACCTGCAGAAAAGTTAGTTCGCGCCAATGGATGTCGATCCTGCACTTCACGTTCAGCTTTACAAGCAAGATGGAATAAACGAGTGATATTATTATAATCCTTATACTCTAGAATGGTCTGAATCTCTTTATTTAATCCACCCATAAAACGTGCAAGCATAGTTTCATTCTCCTCAACAATACCACATCTAATCATGCCAGTTTGTAATTCCTGATAATATTCTTCTACAGAATTTTTCCCTTGTCTTAAACGCTGCAATTTTTGAAGTAATTCACGTTGATAATATGGTGGAACCCAACGAGTACGCATAGCAGTTTTCAAAGCAGCCCAAGTAGCTGGAACAGGATATAATCTACAATGTTCAGACCACCAAACACATGCAAAGCTAGTGAAAGCACAAACAGCAGCAGGAACACGTCTCTCCTCAGGATATTGTAAACATGTAAATCGTTGTTCAGTTTCTAACTCCCAAGTAAGATATATATCAGGAACATATCTACCCTCAAATGGTGGAATATTCAATTTCAGTTTAGGGAGATGATCATGATCTCGTACCTGAGGTGGTGGTGCCGGCCTACCGTTGCGAATATATACCTGAGGTCGACCTGCTGGTGGTGGTGCTGGGGGCTGCACGTAGTTCTGATTTTGATCAACCTCATCCTCATAATCGCCCGCATAATCGTCATCCTCCTCAGCCGCCGCAGGAGCAGGAGCCAAAGAAGCATCAACAGTAGGTGCAGCAGCACCCGAATTTTGACCAATCTCAATTGGAACGCGCTGTGCCCGTCCCACTTGATTTGGAAGGCGGCGTTGGAGATGTGGTTGTTGTTGTTGTAGAGGTGCGACATGTGCAGCCGGTGGTGGTTGGGGAAGACGCTTGAGTAATTCAGTAAACTTGTTATCCAGCTTTGTCTCGAACGACTTCTCCACGGCATATATCTTCTCCATAGCCTCTTCAAATCTGTTTAGCACATCTCCCACCTGGCCACTCATCATTTGCTGAAATTTATCATGCAACTCCTTGTTCATCATGTTCTCCCAATCAGTCTCATCGGCTTGTGAACCTGCCATGGTTAGCAGCAATAGAAACACAAAAGAATATGATCCTGCAGACTACTAGAAGTGGTGGTGATGGTGGTGTGTCACAAAACCTTCAAGTGAATCTCAAATTCTTACCAGTTCTTACCCAGCAGCAGGTGGTGATCGGCAACCGTTGTAGTCAAAAACTGATGAGGACATGACTACCTTGGATACGACCAAAAATATTGCATACATGCATATTTGTCAGGTGATTTCTAGTGCAAACTATTCAATAATCTATTTATGTTATCCAGAACAAAAATACTTCACACACTTTTGTGTTTTGTCTAATTGCAGGTGTATGGGACATTTGTACAATCCACATATGAAGATAAGGCAAAAGGAGAAGTTTAGATTCTGTTCAAAAAGTCCTCTAACGTCACTTTTGGGCCAAGAGAAGATAGAGTCCAAGTCTCTCACGTTCTGGATTCAGATTCGGACTGTAGAGACATACCTGACTCAAAACGCCAACAACTTTTTCATACGGACTCCGAATTGGGTGATTCTTTTTTTGTTGGAAACTAGATTTCGTGCTCTTTCCAACCCAATTGGATTCACCTTTAAATTCGTCCGGAGCATTGAGTTATGGTCGAAACAATCTGACGTTGCACCAGAATCCGAGTCAAACTACAAGTCCAAAGGTGTTGCATCACCTCCACTTGGGCCCATGAGCCTTGTACGACCTAGGGTTGGTTTTAGGCTGCCTTGGGACGTCCTCCCACCTCCTTGGCCGCCACCCCTTGCTCCTATATAAGTAGATCCATCTAGTAGTTTTTTGCTTGGGATTTGTTTAGTTAAAAGTTAGCCATTGCAACTTCGTGTACTTCGTTTGTGTCCAACGACCAGACCAAGACCGCTTACGCATCCCCACCTTTATCAATACTTCATCTATATTCACAATATTCAGATTGCATTATCATATTCTTGCTTGTTCTTCGATTGCGTGCAGGAATAGACCTTCGTGGTCAGGCTGACCGTGCTTCCGGCATCGTCAGTAACCTCAGGAGATTGGTTTAGCGATTGCTAAGGCGCAACGTCGTGCACGTTTGTACTCGGATCGTCAAAGTCGACTCCACCAAATCGATAGTTATCATCTCATCGAAAGATCGGGACACCCTCGCCTCTATCAAGTGGTATCAGTTTTCAGGTTGCTCGGTGAGAATTTCCAGTTTCCCCTAGATTAGATTTATTTTCTTACCTATTGTCCAAGAAAAAGCCACAAAAAGTTAGATCTATTCATCCTTTTGTCCAAGCCAGTCTGAGCCTTTGCAATTTTCTATTCATTGTTTGCATTATTGAATTATCGGTTGCATCGTCGTGTCGAGTTGCTGGTCTTAGGGTCTAGTTCGTTTAGAGTTTCGAGTTCTGTTCACATTAGTCACGTCGCCGCTGCATCGTTATCCCTTCTGCTGTCCACCACACCATCCATCAAATTCCACCACGTGCTACCCATAGTTCATTGTCACAATCATAGTTGAGGTCGTTCACATCTTCGCTTGATCCAATCTGCATCTTATCTAGTTTGTCTTGGAAAGAGGGAGAGAAAAAAGACAGAGAAAAAAAAGAGAGAAAAAAGAAAGAAAAAGAAGTCAGAAAAAAAAGAGAAAGAAAAAAAGTGTGAGGGAAAAAAAGAGAGAAGAAAAAAAAACAAAATTCGGATCTATCTAGACTCGATCTCGTAGTTGAATTCGGATTGGAATCTGTTTTGTGCACTGTTTAGTAAAACAGGCATAACTTCCTCATACGAAGTCCGTTTTGACTCCGCGAGTACTCAAATGAGAGCTAGCGACGAGCCGCATTTAAATAGTTGCAGAGACTAGTTCAATATTTGACACCTCAAAATCGTCTTCTAAATAGGTCTTTTTGCCCTCCGAAGTTCGCGGACACAGCTTATTCCAGTTTTTCAAGCCAGTTTCAGAATTCTTTGACTCCTCGTATCAACTCGGAATTGAGTGATTCTTTTTGCATTGGAAAGCTTGAGTTAGTAGCATTCTTTGAAAAAAAATTATCAGAAAATTGGCACAAACTTTTCAAGAGGAAAGTTGGAGAGAGTTGCTGTATATCCTGCTTGGCAGTTGTTTTTCATCATTATCTTTACTGCCGTTGTGATCTTCACTTATATCTTGCTGTCCAGAGCTACTTAGTATCCTTCATTGATGCTAGTTGTGCTACGCCGTGACCTCATTAGTGTTCTAGGCTCGCGTCTCTAGTCCGGTCTAGCCTAGGACCAGCACAGTACCGTCGTTGAGCGTTTATTCAACATTGCATCTCTGAATTGATTATTGCTAATATTTTGCTACCATATATAGCCAACCCAGCTCCACATATTTCTACACCGTGTGTACGTACGTTCCCCTGGCAATCGCTTTACTCAATCTTTGGAGTTATTTGACACCGCTGGTTGCCTGTCACCACCTGCTGCTTGGTAAGAACTTGTAAGATATTGATATTTGCTTTACTGTGAGCACTTTACCACCACATCCTAGTAGTTCATAGGAACATTATTCTTGAATTTTGTTTCTTGTTTCTACTAATCATGACAGGATCTAGAGTCAATTCATGGGGTTTGTCGATCGTGGGAGATGTGCCATCACCTATGCAAATACCACAACCGTCACGAGAGGTGCACAAACATCCAAATGCACATGATCAGGTTAATGTTTCTATACCACCATTTAATGGCCGTTTTAGACCTGCTTTATATATTGAATGGGAGTTTGACCTAAATAATATATTTGCTTCCAATAATTTTGATGTACGTAAAAATGTTAAGGTTGCGGTTGGTTCTTTCACTGGTTATGCTGTAGTTTGGTGGAGTGAATATTGTCGGTTACACCCTAATGATATACCTACTACTTGGGATGATTTGAAACTTGCCATGCGACATACATTCGTTCCCGCTTATTATACTCGTGACATGATTACAAAGTTGCAACATTTAAAACAAGGTAGTGACACCGTAACGAAATATTATGATACTTTACAAACTACCTTGCTGCATTCCTCTTTAGAAGAAAGTGAAGAAGATTTTATGGATAGATTTTGGGGAGGATTAAATCGTGACATTCAGGAGATACTAATACATGAAGAGTGTTATCCTATGGACCATTTGTTTCATCTTGCTTGCAAAGCTGAACAGGAAATAAAACGACGTGTTGCGCACAAGGAGAACAAGCGCGAGATGCACATTCCAAGAGTTGATACGGTTGTCCCTTCAACTACTAAGCATACTATGACAACCACATCCGTTGTTGTGAGGACTACATCACCTCCACCATGTGACACATCATCACCGAGAGTGCCTACCTCATCTGAGTTAATCATAAGAGGTAATGACAAAGGTACTAATCTTCCACTTCCAGATGAGTATGATGAATGTCTTGTCAATTTAAGTGCACCATGCGGTGAGCTACCCACTACTTTGATCACACCAGCTACCTTAGAGGACTATGTTGATGATTTGACTTTGCCATGTGATCAAACAATTTTGAGTGAGCCCATTGAATTAACTATCGATGCAAAAGAATCAAGTGAATCAGGGAATAAATCAGATTTGGATCAAATATGTTTGAAAATAATTGTGCCAATGTTTAATCATTTTGATATGACCTCTCATCTTGGTGATGGTTCATCAATGTTGGGATGGTTTAATGATGAATATTGTCCATCTTTTCATATGAATAAGAGCTTCACTTATATGTGCAAACTGAGTTGCAATACTTTCATGCCTTCTACTTCTTGTGATAATATTTTGGCTTTATATTTTATTAACTATGAAAGTTACTCATGTATACATGTGTCATATGTGCAAAATCCACGGGAAGTAAAAATGGATGACATATACATATACAACATGTACACCTTGTCTCTTTTGTTAGCCACATTTCAGATTAAGCAACGCCGAGGACGGCTTTGTTTTCAAGAAGGGGAGGATGATGAGGACATGACTACCTTGGATACGACCAAAAATATTGCATACATGCATATTTGTCAGGTGATTTCTAGTGCAAACTATTCAATAATCTATTTATGTTATCCAGAACAAAAATACTTCACACACTTTTGTGTTTTGTCTAATTGCAGGTGTATGGGACATTTGTACAATCCACATATGAAGATAAGGCAAAAGGAGAAGTTTAGGTTCTGTTCAAAAAGTCCTCTCACGTCACTTTTGGGCCAAGAGAAGATAGAGTCCAAGTCTCTCACGTTCTGGATTCAGATTCGGACTGCACAGACATACCTGACTCAAAACGCCAACAACTTTTTCACACGGACTCCGAATTGGGTGATTCTTTTTTTGTTGGAAACTAGATTTCGTGCTCTTTCCAACCCAATTGGATTCACCTTTAAATTCGTCCGGAGCATTGAGTTATGGTCGAAACAATCTGACATTGTACCAGAATCCGAGTCAAACTACAAGTCCAAAGGTGTTGCATCACCTCCACTTGGGCCCATGAGCCTTGTACGACCTAGGGTTGGTTTTAGGCTGCCTTGGGACGTCCTCCCACCTCCTTGGCCGCCACCCCTTGCTCCTATATAAGTAGATCCATCTAGTAGTTTTTTGCTTGGGATTTGTTTAGTTAAAAGTTAGCCATTGCAACTTCGTGTACTTCGTTTGTGTCCAACGACCAGACCAAGACCGCTTACGCATCCCCACCTTTATCAATACTTCATCTATATTCACAATATTCAGATTGCATTATCATATTCTTGCTTGTTCTTCGATTGCGTGCAGGAATAGACCTTCGTGGTCAGGCTGATCGTGCTTCCGGCATCGTCAGTAACCTCAGGAGATTGGTTTAGCGATTGCTAAGGCGCAACGTCGTGCACGTTTGTAGTCGGATCGTCAAAGTCGACTCCACCAAATCGATAGTTATCATCTCATCGAAAGATCGGGACACCCTCGCCTCTATCAAAAACTCTCAAAGCTTGGATATAGCGATTACCAGGGAGAGTCAAACGCACGATGTAGACTTATGTAGAGCTGGGAAGGCTTATAATATGGTAGCAAAATGGTAAGCAATAATCAATTCAGAGATGCAAAGTTGAATAAACGCTCAACGACGGTACTGTGCTGGTCCTAGGCTAGACCGTGCTAGAGACGCGAGCCTAGAACACTAACAAAATCACGGCGCTGCACGTAAACAAGGGAAAAGCACAGTCTGGAAATTATTTTTTTCGCTCTTTTTTTTTGCGAAAAATCACTATAATGGCGAGTGTCTCAAAACTCTTCCCAGGTCAAACTGACAGGATGGGCACAAAATTTTTTGACTATTGTTTTTTTTCGGAAATCAGGGCAGCGACGGCGAAAAAGTGCGACAAAAAATCACTATGATGGCGAGTGTCTCTAAACACTACCCGGGGCCTAAAAATAGGATAGGGAAAAAATATTTTTGGTTGCCCGAAATTTTGCTTGCCGAATTTTTTTTTTCCGAGACCTAATCAGGCAAGGAAACACGAAACGGAAAATATATGGATCTCTAAAACCAACCGAATATGAAAAGAACTCGGATTGGTGGTGGATATATGGCGGTAGGATATGGCAGCGGTGGTGGTATATGGTAGCGGTAGTGGTATATGGATACGGATCGGTGGTGGTATATGGATATGGATTGGTGGTGGTATATGGATACGGATTGGTGGTGGTATATAGATACCAATTCAGAGCGGTGGCGGATGAGCAATGGTGGTAGATGGCAAGGCGATGATGATGGTGCGGCGGCGGCGTGACAACTTATGACCAGAACTCGAAACTCTAAAAGACTAGACTCTAAGACCAGCAACTTGACACGACGATGCAACCGCAAATTCAACAAAGCAAAAACCCTAAAAATATTATGCAAAGGCTCAGATTGGTTCGGATATGATGAACTAACCCTAATTTTTTGTGTGGCTTTTTCGTGGACTGTAGGTATGAAGAACAGACTCGATCTAAACTACGAAAAACTGTAAAATCTCACCGAGCAACCTGGAAATCTGATACCACTTGATAGAGGCAAAGGTGTCCCGTCTTTCGATGAGATGATGGATATTGCTTTGGTGGAAGTCGACTTCGACGATCCGACTACGAACGTGCGAGGACGTCGCGCCTTAGCAATCGCTAAACCAACTCCGAGAGGTTATCGACCACGCCGGAGCACGATCAACCTGACCACGAGGGTCTGTTTCCTGCGAGCAAACGAAGAACAAGCAAGAAACTGAGATTGCAATCTGGATATTGCGAATATAAGATGAAAGCTTTATTGATCAAGGTGGAGTTCTGTGACGCCTTTGTCTGGTCGCTGAACACAAAGGAAGTACGCGAAGTTGCAGCTATGGCGAACTTTTAATCTAAACAAAAACCCCAAAGTCTAAACGACGCCCTAAGGGCTGTATATATGGAGGAAGAGGGTGGGGGGGGGGATTTCGTGGCCCTTGAGGAAGGGGTCCGAAACCAACCCTATCTCTTGTTTCCCCACACATACGGACTCTAAAAACAGCCTATACTTATGTATTTCGAAATTACATGGGCCTGGCCCAATAATAAGGTGACGCAGCACCTAGAATAGCCTCTGGATGAAAGTTATGAAGTAGCATCTTGTATATTTCGTCCAAGGCTTCATGCACGCATTATGGTGGCTTCAACGTCCTGAAATCATCACTTGTAACTCCGTTCTTGTTCCCCATGCGCACGCCATCATCTCCATGCTTGTTCTTGCTCCAATGTTCATCCTTCTCAAAGCTTGGCCCTTCATTTGTAAGCAAAACAAATGTATCCAATTTAGGCAGCATCATATTCTCATGAACATTAGAATCATTACCAAGAAACGAAAGTACCTGGTAATTTAATTGGCGTGCGCGAGCTCTAGTAATTGGTCCAGTATGTATAGCAGCAGGGGCTGTGGGTGTAACAATGGTATTGATGTCCTCATCAGTCATAAGTTGTCACGCCGCCGCCGCACTATCATCATCGCCCCTACCATCTACCACCATCGCTTATCCGCCACCGATCCATCTCCATATACCATCACCAATCCGTATCCATATACCACCACTAATCTGTATCCATATACCTCCACCAATCCGTATCCATATACCACCACCGCTGCCATATCCTACCACCATATATCCACCACCAATCCGAGTTCCTTTCATATTACGTTTGTTTTCGAGATCCGTCTAATTTCTGATTCGTGTTTCCTTGCCTGAGTAGGTTTCGGAAAAAAAAAAGTCTTGAGACCCCCGGGCAGTTTTTAGGCCAAAATTTTCGCAGGCAAAAATATTTTTTCCCTATCCTATTTTTAGGCTTTTCTGAGTCTTTTGAGCCACGTGCCATCATAGTGATTTTTTGTCGCACTTTTTCATCGTCGCTGCCCTGATTTTCAAAAAAAAAGTCAAAATAATTTCGTGCCCATCCTATCAGTTTGACCTGGGAAGAGTTTTGAGACACTCGCCATTATAGTGATTTTTCGCAAAAAAGACGAGCGCAAAAAAAAAGAGGAGCGCAGAAAAAAAGGAGCGCAAAAAAAAACAGAGCGAAAAAAATTCCAGAGTGTGCTTTTCCCTTGTTTACGTGCAGCGCCGTGATTTTGTTAGTGTTCTAGGCTCGCGTCTCTAGCACGGTCTAGCCTAGGACCAGCACCGTACCGTCGTTGAGCGTTTATTCAACTTTGCATCTCTGAATTGATTATTGCTGACCCTTTTTGCTACCATATTATAAGCCTTCCCAGCTCCACATACATCTACGTCGTGCGTTTGACTCTCCCTGCTAATCGCTTTATCCAAGTTTTGAGAGTTTTAACTACATCGGTTGCCGATCACCGCCTGCTGGTGGGTAAGAACTGGTAAGAATTTGAGATTTGCTTGACGGATTTGAGACACCCACCACCACCACCACTTGTTAGTAGTCTGTAGGATCATATTCTTGTGTGTTTCTATTGCTGCTAACCATGCCAGGATCACAAGCCGACGAGATTGACTGGGAGAACTTAACGAACAAGGAGCTTCATGATAAGTTTCAGCAAATGATGACTGAACAGGTGCAAGATGTGCTGAACAATTTTGAAGAGGCCATGGAGAAGATCACTGGCCTTGAGAAGACGTTCGAAACAAAGCTCGTTAACAGATTTAATGAACTGCTTGCGCATCTTCCACCACCGGCTGCACCTGTCGCACCTCTAAAACAACAACAGCAACGTCGCCTTCCAAATCAAGTGGGACGAGCACAGCACGTTCCCATTGACCCTGGGCAAAATTCTGGTGCCGCTGTTGATGCTTCTGTAGCTCCTGCTGCTACTGCGGAGGTGGAGGACCATTACAACCACCACCGCTTATCCGCCACCAATCTGTATCCATATACCACCACCAATCCGTATCCATATACTACCACCACCGCTGCCATATACCACCATCGTTGTCATATACCACCACCGTTGTCATATTTTTCCATCATATATCCACCACCAATCCGAGTTCTTCTCATATTAGGTTTGTTTCGAGATCCATCTAATTTCCGATTCGTGTTTCCTTGCCTGAGTAGGTTTCGGAAAAAAAAAAGTCTGGAGACCCCCGGGCAGTTTTTTTAGGCCAAAATTCCGGCGACCAAAAATATTTTTTTCCTTTCCTATTTTTAGGTTTTTCTGAGTCTTTTGAGACACTCGCCATCATAGTGATTTTTTGTCGCACTTTTTCACGTCGCTGCCCTGATTTCCGAAAAAATAGTCAAAAAAAATTCGTGCCCATGCTGTCAGTTTGACATGGGAAGAGTTTTGAGACACTCGCCATTATAGTGAATTTTCGCAAAAAAAAAGAGGAGCGCAAAAAAAAAAGAGCGCAAAAAAAAAACAGAGCGAAAAAAATCTAGAGTGTGCTTTTCCATTGTTTACGTGCAGCGCCGTGATTTTGTTAGTGTTCTAGGCTCGCGTCTCTAGCACGGTCTACCCTAGGACCAGCACAGTACCGTCGTTGAGCATTTATTCAACTTTGCATCTCTGAATTGATTATTGCTGACCCTTTTTGCTACCATATTATAAGCCTTCCCAGCTCCACATACATCTACATCGTGCGTTTGACTCTCCCTGGTAATCGCTCTATCCAAGCCTTGAGAGTTTTGACTACATCGGTTGCCGATCACCGCCTGCTGCTGGGTAAGAACTGGTAAGAATTTGAGATTTGCTTGACGGATTTGTGACACCCGCCACCACCACCACTTGTTAGTAGTCTGTAGGATCATATTATTGTGTGTTTCTATTGCTGCTAACCATGCCAGGATCACAAGCCGACGAGACTAACTGGGAGAACTTGACGAACAAGGAGCTTCATGATAAGTTTCAGCAAATGATGAGTGGACAGGTGCAAGATGTGCTAAACAGATTTGAAGAGGCCATGGAGAAGATAGATGGCATGGAGAAGACGTTTGAAACAAAGCTCGATAACAAGTTTGCTGAATTGCTTTCCCGTTTTCCACCACTACCGCCGGCTGCACCTATCGCACCTCTACAACGACAACAACAACGGCCCCTCCCGAGTCCGTTCGGACGAGCGAAGCGTGTTCCTCTTGAGGATGGTCAAACTTCTAGAGCTCTTGGACCTGGTGTTGATGCTTTTGTAGCTCCTGCTGCTACTGCAGATGTGGAGGACCATTACGAGGATGAGGTTGATCAAAATCAGAACTACGTGCAACTACCAGCACCACCACCACCAGGTCGTCCTCATGCATATCATCGCAATGATAGGGATGCACCACCACATGAGGTACGAGATCATTACCATGTTCCTAAACTGAAATTGAATATTCCACCATTTGAGGGTAGATATGTTCCTGATATATATCTTACTTGGGAGTTAGAAACTGAACAACGTTTTACATGTTTACAATATCCCGAGGAGAGACCTTCATCATGTTACTACTGCTGTTTGTGCTTTCACTAGTTTTGCATGTGTTTGGTGGTCTGAATATTGTAGATTATATCCTATTCCAGCTACTTGGGCTGCTTTGAAAACTGCTATGCGTACTCGTTGGGCTCCACCATATTATCAACGTGAATTACTTCAAAAATTACAGCGCTTAAGACAAGGAAAAAATTCTGTAGAAGAATATTATCAGGAATTACAAACTGGCATTATTAGATGTGGTATTGTTGAGGAGAATGAAGCTATGCTTGCACGTTATATGGGTGGATTAAATAGAGAGATTCAGACCATTCTAGAGTATAAGGATTATAATAATATCACTCGTTTATTCCATCTTGCTTGTAAAGCTGAACGTGAAGTGCAGGATCGACAGGCATTGGCGCGGATTAACTTTTCTGTAGGTCGACCTTCATCATGGACACCACGTGCATCCTCTACTTCCACACATTCTACTGCAACGACACCTCCATCAGCTATTACCTCCAGCCGTGATACAAGGAAGCAGGCACCACCACCATTATCTGCCAAGAGCACACCTATCGGGCCTGCACAAAGTTCTTCTTCTTCCATGGCATCAACAGGGCACACAAGTGATATTATTTGTCGTCGTTGTAAGGGAAGAGGACATTTGGTGAGAGAATGCAAATCTCAGCGTGTGATGATTGCTACTGAGGATGGTGGGTATGAGTCCGCTAGTGACTATGATGAGGAGACTTTGGCTCTTATTACACGTGAAGAACACGGTGGAGATGATTCTGATCATGAGACGCAATACATGGCTCCTGAAGATGCTGACAGGTATGAATGTTTAGTTGCTCAACGTGTTTCGAGTGTGCAGGTCACACAAGCTGAGCAAAATCAGAGGCATAATTTGTTCCATACAAAGGGAGTTGTGAAGCAACGTTCTGTTCGCGTCATCATAGATGGAGGGAGCTGCAACAACTTGGCTAGCATGGAGATGGTGGAGAAGCTATCTCTCACCACAAGACCACATCCACATCCTTACTACATCCAATGGTTCAACAACAGCGGCAAGGTTAAGGTAACACGTACTGTTCGTGTGCATTTTAGTATCTCTACCTATGCTGATTATGTTGATTGTGATGTGGTACCCATGCAAGCATGTTCCTTATTACTAGGTAGACCATGGCAATTTGATAAAAATTCTGTACACCATGGTAGAAACAATCAGTATACTCTTGTTCATAAGGATAAAAATATTACTTTGCTTCCTATGACTCCTGATTCCATTTTGAAAGATGACATTAATAGAGCTAATAAAGCAAAACAGGAGAAAAATAAGAGTGAAAATCAGATTGTGGCAAAGGAATTTGAGCAACAAATGAAACCTAATAATAAACCATCTAGTGTTGCTTCTCAAATTAAATTGAAAAGTGCATGTTTACTTGCCACAAAATCTGATATTGATGAACTAGATTTCAGCAAATCTGTTTGCTATGCTTTTGTGTGCAAAGAGGCATTATTTTCATTCGAGGACATGCCTTACTCTTTGCCCCCTGCTGTCACTAACATTTTGCAGGAGTTCGCTGACGTCTTTCCACAAGACGTGCCACCGGGATTACCACCTATTCGAGGGATTGAGCATCAAATTGACTTAATCCCCGATGCAACGCTACCCAACCGTGCACCATACCGTACCAATCCAGAGGAGACGAAAGAGATTATGCGTCAAGTACAGGAGCTGCTCGACAAAGGTTACATACGCGAATCTCTTAGTCCTTGTGCTATTCCTATTATACTAGTGCCTAAAAAGGATGGTACGTCGCGTATGTGTGTTGATTGTAGAGGCATTAATAATATTACTATTCATTATCGTCATCCTATTCCTAGGCTAGATGATATGCTTGATGAATTGAGTGGCTCTACAATTTTCTCCAAAGTTGATTTGCGTAGTGGATACCATCAAATTCGTATGAAAATGGGAGATGAATGGAAAACAGCATTTAAAACTAAGTTTGGTTTATATGAGTGGTTAGTCATGCCTTTTGGGTTAACTAATGCACCTAGTACTTTCATGAGACTAATGAACGAAGTTTTACGTGCTTTCATTGGACGATTTGTGGTAGTCTATTTTGATGATATACTGATTTATAGCAAATCTTTGGCAGATGATGACCAAAAATATTGCATACATGCATATTTGTCAGGTGATCTCTAGTGCGAACTATTCAATAATCTATTTATGTTATCCAGAACAAAAATACTTCACACACTTTTGTGTTCTGTCTAATTGCAGGTGTATGGGACATTTGTACAATCCACATATGAAGATAAGGCAAAAGGAGAAGTTTAGGTTCTGTTCAAAAAGTCCTCTCACGTCACTTTTGGGCCAAGAGAAGATGGAGTCCAAGTCTCTCACGTTCAAACTGATGGACAAACTGAAGTAGTCAATAGAACATTGTCTACTATGCTTAGGGCTGTTTTGAAGAATAATAAGAAAATGTGGGAAGAGTAGGTTGCCTCATATTGAATTTGCTTATAATTGTCCGTTGCATTCTACTACGAAGATGTGCCCTTTTGAAATTGTGTATGGTTTCCTACCTCGTGCACGTATTGATTTGTTGCCTCTTCCATCTTCGGAGAAGGTTAATTTTGATGCTAAACAACGTGCTGAATTGATTTTAAAAATGCATGAGTTAACTAAGGAAAACATTGAGCGTATGAATGCTAGATATAAACTTGCGGGAGACAAGGGTACAAAACTTGTTGTGTTTGCACCTGGAGCTCTTGTTTGGTTACATTTGCGTAAGGATTGATTTCCCAATTTGCGCAAATAAAAACTAATGCCACATGCTCCTGGTCCTTTTAAGGTGTAAGAGAAAATAAATGATAATGCATATAAACTTGAGCTACCTGCAGATTTTGGGGTAAGTCCCACTTTTAACATTGCAAATTTGAAGCCTTATTTGGGAGAGGAAGATGAGCTTCCGTCGAGGACGACTTCATTTCAAGAAGTGGAGGATGATGAGGACATCAATAACATTGTTACACCCACAACCCCTACTGCTATACATACTGGACCAATTATTAGAGCTCGCGCACGCCAATTAAATTATCAGGTACTTTCGTTTCTTGGTAATGATTCTAATGTTCATGAGAATATGATGCTGCCTAAATTGGATACATTTGTTTTGCTTACAAATGAAGGGCCTAGCTTGGAGAAGGATGAACATTGGAGCAAGAACAAGCATGGAGTTGATGGCATGTGCAAGGGGAACAAGAACGGAGTTACAAGTGATGATTTCAGGACTTTGAAGCCACCATATGATGAGGACATCAATACCATTGTTACACCTACAGCCCCTACTACTACATATACTGGACCAATTACTAGAGCTCGCGCACGCCAATTAAATTATCAGGTACTTTCGTTTCTTGGTAATGATTCTAATGTTCATGTGATAGAGGCAAAGGTGTCCCGATGTTTCGATGAGATGGTGGCTATCGTTTTCTGTGGGAGTCGACCTTGACGATCCGACTACGAACGTGCGAGACGTCGCGCCTTAGCAATCGCTAAACCAACTTTCGAGGGTTATTGACCACGCCGGACCACGAGGGCCCGTTTCCTGCGAGCAAACGAAGAACAAGCAAGAAACTAAGATTGCAATCTGGATATTGCGAATATAAGAGGAAAGCTTTATTAATGAAGGTGGGGTTCTGTGACGTCTTGGTCTGGTCGTTGAACACAAAAGAAGTACGCGAAGTTGCAACTATGGCGAACTTTTGATCTAAACAAAACCCAAAGTCTAAACGGTGCCCTAAGGGCTGTATATATGGAGGAAGAGGGGGGAATTTCGTGGCCCTTGGGGAAGGGGTCCGAAACCAACCCTATCTCTTGTTTCCCCACACATACGGACTCTAAAAATAGCCTATACTTATGTATTTCGAAATTACATGGGCCTGGCCTAATAATAAGGTGACGCAGCACCTAGAATAGCCTCTGGACGAAGTTGATGAAGTGGCATCTTGTATATTTCATCCAAGGCTTCATGCACTCATTATGGTGGCTTCAAAGTCCTGAAATCATCACTTGTAACTCTGTTCTTGTTCCCCTTGCGCATGCCATCAACTCCATGCTTGTTCTTGCTCCAATGTTCATCCCTCTTATCAATGCCAGGCCCTTCATTTGTAAGCAAAACAAATGTATCTAATTTAGGCAGCATCATATTCTCATGAACATTAGAATCATTACCAAGAAACGACAGTACCTGATAATTTAATTGGCGTGCGCGAGCTCTAGTAATTGGTCCAGTATATGTAGTAGTAGGGGCTGTGGGTGTAACAATGGTATTGATGTCCTCATCATCATGAGAATATGATGCTACCTAAATTGGATACATTTGTTTTGCTTACAAATGAAGGGCTTGGCATGGAGAATAGGGAGGAACACTGGAGCGAGACCAAGCCTGGAGATGATGGCATGCGCAAGGGGAACAAGAATAGAGTTATAAGTGATGATTTCAGGACTTTGGAGCCACCATAAGGAGTGCATGAAGCCTTGGGCGAAATATACAAGATGCCACTTCATAAATTTCGTCCAGAGGCTATTCTAGGTGCTGCGTCACCTTATTATTGGGCCAGGCCCATGTAATTTCGAAATACTTAAGTATAGGCTGTTTTTAGAGTCTCTATGTGTGGGGAAATAAGAGTTAGGGTTGGTTTCGGACCCCTTCCTCAAGGGCCACGAAATCCCCCCCCCTCTTCCTCCATATATACAGCCCTTAGGGCACCGTTTTGACTTCGGGTTTTGTTTAGATCAAAAGTTCGCCATAGTTGCAACTTCGCGTACTTCGTTCGTGTTCAACGACCAGACAAAGGTGTCACAGAACCCCACCTTCATTAATAAAGCTTCCCCTCTTATATTCGCAATATCCATATTGCAATCTTAGTTTCTTGCTTGTTCTTCGTTTAATCGCAGGAAACAGGCCCTCGTGGTCAGTTGATCGTGCTCCGGCATGGTCAATAATCCTCGGAAGTTGGTTTAGCGATTGCTAAGGCGCGACGTCTCGCACGTTCGTAGTCAGATCGTCAAGGTCGACTCCCACAGAAAAAGATAGCCACCATCTCATCGAAACATCGGGACACCTTTGCCTCTATCACCGGGCGACGGGCCGGATGTCCGGGCCTTCGCGAGGGGCCGGATGTCCGGGCTGGCGTGGCTGGCCTGGATGCTCTCTGGATAGATGGGGTCCGGATGTCTGGGCGAGGGGCCGGAGGTCCGGGAGCTCGGGACAGGCCGGATGTCCGGGCCTTTGGCCGGATGTCCAGGCTGACGAGGTTCAGCTTCTAGACGATTCTGTGATGGGCGCCGGATTTCCGGGCGGGGACCGGATGTCCGGGCTGTCGGGCCAGATGTCCGGGCTGAGGCCGGATGTCCGGGGCCTGTAGGCTTGGCCGCTGGCTCCTTGGCGCTGGTGATGCTCTCAGGGGCCGGATGTCCGGGATCCTGGCCGAAGGTCCGGGTCCTGGGAGTTGCACTTGACTCTTTCTGTTGGTTCTCCTCGTCCATGAACTTGGCGGCTTGTCCGTCTTCATGAGCATCTCCGGGAGGGTCCTCTTGACACCTAATCATGCATAGCATATCGGACTTAGGTAGTAGCCATGTCTCGAGTGGATCATATGTGATATCACTAAGGAAGGAAGTCACCTCGTTCTCGAGAGCTCTAGCTCATGCTCATGTCATAGGTCCTCTTGGCTCTTGATGAGACGATGGTGGTCCATGGGGATGACCGTAGGATGCTCCGCATCATCTCCCCTGCCTTGGGAAAGATCTGACCTCGGATCGAAATCCTCATCACCATGGTACGGGGAGAGATCTTTGACGTTGAAGATGTCGCTCACGGAGTACTTGTTGCATGGGATGTCGATCTTGTGGGCGTTGTTGTTGTAGTGTGCAAGCACCTTGAAGGGTACATCGGCTCGTGGTAGAAGCTTGGACTTGCGTACGTTGGGGAATCGGTCCTTGCGAAGGTGTAGCCACACAAGATCTCCAATGTTAAATATCATGGGTTGCTTGTTGACATTGAGCTTGGTCGCGAGTCGTTGTACTTGGCGCTCGATGGTGTGCCTTGTATCTTCATGCATCTTCTTGAGGTAGTTTACTCGGGCCCTCGCGTCCATGTTTTTGCGCTCTTGTAGCGGTAGAGGAAGAATGTCCAATGGTGACAATGGGTTGAAGCCATAGACGACCTGGAAGGGGGACTTGCCGGCAGTGGAATGTCTTGCACGGTTGTAGGCGTACTCGGTGATAGGTAGGCACTCCTCCCACTCCTTGATGTTCTTCTTTATCAACACGCGTAGTAGAGTGGAGAGCGTATGGTTCGTCACCTCCATTTGGCCGTCGGTTTGTGGATGGTATGCCGTGGAGAATAGTAGCTTGATTTCGAGCTTGGCGCATAAGGTCTTCCAAAAGTAACTCAAGAACTTGACGTCACGGTCCGAGACAATCGTCTTTGGCACTCCGTGTAGACGCAATATTTCCCTACAAAAGAGATTGGCAACATGTGAAGCATCGTCTATCTTGTTGCAAGGAATGAAATGAGCCATTTTGGAGAATCGGTCCACAACAACAAAAACGGAATCCTTGTCGTTTCTAGTTCTGATAGAGGCAAAGGTGTCCCGTCTTTCGATGAGATGATGGATATCGCTTTGATGGAAGTCGTCTTTGACGATCCGACTACGAACGGGCGAGGACGTCGCGCCTTAGCAATCGCTAAACCAACTCCGAGAGGTTATTGACCACGCCGGAGCACGATCAACCTGACCACGAGGGTCTGTTTCCTGCGAGCAAACGAAGAACAAGCAAGAAACTGAGATTGCAATCTGGATATTGCGAATATAAGATGAAAGCTTTATTGATCAAGGTGGGGTTCTGTGACGCCTTTGTCTGGTCGTTGAACACAAACGAAGTACGTGAAGTTGCAGCTATGGCGAACTTTTAATCTAAACAAAACCCAAAGTCTAAACGGTGCCCTATGGGCTGTATATATGGAGGAAGAGGGGGGGATTTCGTGGCCCTTGGAGAAGGGGTCCGAAACCAACCCTATCTCTTGTTTCCCCACACACACGGACTCTAAAAACAGCCTATACTTATGTATTTCGAAACTACATGGGCCTGGCCTAATAATAAGGTGACGCAGCACCTAGAATAGCCTCTGGACGAAATTTATGAGGTGGCATCTAGTATATTTCGTCCAAGGCTTCATTCACTCCTTATGGTGGCTTCAAAGTCCTGAAATCATCACTGGTAACTCCGTTCGTGTTCCCCTTGCGCATGCCATCAACTCCATGCTTGTTCTTGCTCCAATGTTCATCCTTCTCAAAGCGAGGCCCTTCATTTGTAAGCAAAACAAAAGTATCCAATTTAGGCAACATCATATTCTCATGAACATTAGAATCATTACCAAGAAACGAAAGTACCTGGTAATTTAATTGGCGTGCGCGAGCTCTAGTAATTGGTCCATTATATGTAACAGTAGGGGTTGTGGGTGTAACAATGGTATTGATGTCCTCATCATCCTCCCCTTCTTGAAATGAAGTCGTCCTCGACGGAAGCTCATCTTCCTCACCCAAATAAGGCTTCAAATCTGCAATGTTAAAAGTGGGACTAACCCCAAAATCTGCAGGTACCTCAAGTTTATATGCATTATCATTTATTTTCTCTAACACCTTAAAAGGACCATCAGCACGTGGCATTAGCTTTGATTTGCGCAAATTAGGAAATCTATCCTTACGCAAATGTAACCAAACAAGATCTCCAGGTGCAAACACAACATGTTTTCTACCCTTATCTCCAACAAGTTTATATTTAGCATTCATACGCTCAATGTTGTCCTGAGTTAACTCATGCATTTTTAAAATCAATTCAGCACGTTCTTTAGCATCAAAATTAACCTTCTCCGAAGATGGAAGAGGCAACAAATCAATTGGTGCAGGAGGTAGGAAACCATACACAATTTCAAAAGGGCACATCTTAGTAGTAGAATGCAATGAACGATTATAAGCAAATTCAATATGAGGCAAGCATTCTTCCCACATTTTTCTTATTATTCTTCAAAACAGCCCTAAGCATAGTAGACAATGTTCTATTGACTACTTCAGTTTGTCCATCAGTTTGGGGGTGACAAGTAGTACTAAAAAGCAGTTTAGTCCCCAACTTAGCCCATAAACATCTCCAAAAGTGGCTAAGAAATTTAGTATCACGATCTGAAACAATAGTATTTGGCACACCATGCAAGCGAATAATTTCACGAAAGAACAAATCAGCAACATTAACAGCATCATCACTTTTATGACATGGTATAAAGTGTGCCATTTTCGAGAATCTATCCACGACAACAAATATGCTATCCCTCCCCTTCTTTGTTCGAGGTAAACCTAAAACAAAATCCATAGATATATCCTCCCAAGGAACACTAGGTACAGGCAAAGGCATATATAAACCATGAGGATTGAGTCGTGACTTAGCTTTTTGACATGTAGTGCAGCGACCAACAAAACGCTCAACATCCCGTCTCATCTTTGGCCAAAAGAAATGTGTAGCAAGTACGTCCTCCGTCTTCTTCACGCCAAAGTGTCCCATTAATCCTCCTCCATGCGCCTCCTGCAACCAAATATTTTGAAGTCAAGTTGTGACAGCATAGTATAGCGACGAGACAATGCATCAGCAATAACATTTTCTTTACCCTTCTTGTGTTTAATGACATAAGGGAAAGTTTCAATGAATTCAACCCATTTAGCATGTCTACGATTCAGTTTAGCTTGACTTTTAATATGTTTCAAAGATTCATGATCAGAATGTATAATAAATTCTTTGGGCCATAAATAATGTTGCCATGTTTCTAAAGTCCGAACAAGAGCATATAGTTCTTTATCATAAGTAGAATAATTCAGACTAGGCCCACTCAATTTTTCAGAAAAGTATGCAACAGGTTTACCATCTTGTAATAACACACCTCCTAATCCAATTCCACTAGCATCACATTCAAACTCAAAAGTCTTATTAAAATCAGGAAGTTGGAGTGAAGGAGCATGTGTCAACTTATCTTTCAATACCGTGAAGGCTTCTTCCTGTGCGGTACCCCAAACAAAAGGCACATCCTTCTTTGTAAGCTCGTTGAGAGGTGCAGCAATGGTGCTAAAATCTCTCACAAAACGCCTATAGAAACCAGCGAGTCCAAGAAAACTCCGCACTTGTGTGACCGTTTTTGGCTGCGGCCAACTCTCAATAGCTTCAATCTTGGCTTTATCAACTTCAATTCCCTGTAGAGTAACAACATAGCCAAGAAAAGATGGTCGGTGCAAAAGGTGCACTTCCCAAGGTTACCAAACAAACGTGCATCACGTAGAGCAATAAAAACAGCACGTATTTCCAAATGTTCTTCCAAAGATTTGCTATAAATCAGTATATCATCAAAATAGACTACCACAAATCGTCCAATGAAAGCACGTAAAACTTCGTTCATTAGTCTCATGAAAGTACTAGGTGCATTAGTTAACCCAAAAGGCATGACTAACCACTCATATAAACCAAACTTAGTTTTAAATACAGTTTTCCATTCATCTCCCAATTTTATACGAATTTGATAGTATCCACTACGCAAATCAACTTTGGAGAATATTGTAGAGCCACTCAATTCATCAAGCATATCATCTAGCCTAGGAATAGGATGACGATAACGAATAGTAATATTATTAATGCCTCTACAATCAACACACATACGCGACGTACCATCCTTTTTAGGCACTAGTATAATAGGAACAGCACAAGGACTAAGAGATTCGCGTATATGACCTTTGTCGAGCAGCTCCTGTACTTGACGCATAATCTCCTTCGTCTCCTCTGGATTGGTACGGTATGGTGCACGGTTGGGTAGCGATGCACCGGGAATTAAATCAATTTGATGCTCAATCCCTCGAATAGGTGGTAATCCCGGTGGCACGTCTTGTGGGAAGACGTCAGCGAACTCCTGCAAAATGTTAGTGACAGCAGGGGGCAAAGAGGAAGGCACGTCCTCGAATGAAAATAATGCCTCTTTGCACACAAAAGCATAGCAAACAAATTTGTTGAAATCTAGCTCATCAATATCAGATTTTGTGGCAAGTAAACATGCACTTTTCAATTTAATTTCAGAAACAACACTAGATGGTTTATTATTAGGTTTCATTTGTTGCTCAAATTCTTTTGCCACAATCTGATTTTCACTCTTATTTTTCTCCTGTTTTGCTTTATTAGCTCTATTAATGTCATCTTTCAAAATGGAATCAGGAGTCATAGGAAGCAAAGTAATATTTTTATCCTTATGAACAAGAGTATACTGATTGTTTCTACCATGGTGTACAGAATTTTTATCAAATTGCCATGGTCTACCAAGTAATAAGGAACATGCTTGCATGGGTACCACATCACAATCAACATAATCAGCATATGTAGAGATACTAAAATGCACACGAACAGTACGTGTTACTGATAGAGGCAAAGGTGTCCCGTCTTTCGATGAGATGATGAATATCGCTTTGATGGAAGTCGACTTTGACGATCCGACTACGAACGTGCGAGGACGTCGCGCCTTAGCAATCGCTAAACCAACTCCGAGAGGTTATCGACCACGCCGGAGCACGATCAACCTGACCACGAGGGTCTATTTCCTGCGAGCAAACGAAGAACAGGCAAGAAACTGAGATTGCAATCTGGATATTGCGAATATAAGATGAAAGCTTTATTGATCAAGGTGGGGTTCTGTGACGCCTTTGTCTGGTCGCTGAACACAAACGAAGTACGCGAAGTTGCAGCTATGGCGAACTTTTAATCTAAACAAAACCCCAAAGTCTAAACGACGCCCTAAGGGCTGTATATATGGAGGAAGAGGGGGGGAATTTCGTGGCCCTTGAGGAAGGGGTCCGAAACCAACCCTATCTCTTGTTTCCCCACACATACGGACTCTAAAAACAGCCTATACTTATGTATTTCGAAATTACATGGGCCTGGCCCAATAATAAGGTGACGCAGCACCTAGAATAGCCTCTGGACGAAAGTTATGAAGTAGCATCTTGTATATTTCGTCCAAGGCTTCATGCACGCATTATGGTGGCTTCAACGTCCTGAAATCATCACTTGTAACTCCGTTCTTGTTCCCCATGCGCATGCCATCATCTCCATGCTTGTTCTTGCTCCAATGTTCATCCTTCTCAAAGCTAGGCCCTTCATTTGTAAGCAAAACAAATGTATCCAATTTAGGCAGCATCATATTCTCATGAACATTAGAATCATTAGCAAGAAACGAAAGTACCTGGTAATTTAATTGGCATGCGCGAGCTCTAGTAATTGGTCCAGTATGTATAGCAGCAGGGCCTGTGGGTGTAATAATTGTATTGATGTCCTCATCATCCTCCCCTTCTTGAAATGAAGTCGTCCTCGACGGAAGCTCATCTTCCTCACCCAAATAAGGCTTCAAATCTGCAATATTAAAAGTGGGACTAACCCCAAAATCTGCAGGCAACTCAAGTTTATATGCATTATCATTTATTGTCTCTAACACCTTAAAAGGACCATCAGCACGTGGCATTAGCTTTGATTTGCGCAAATTAGGAAATCTATCCTTACGCAAATGTAACCAAACAAGATCTCCAGGTGCAAACACAACATGTTTTCTACCCTTATCTCCAACAAGTTTATATTTAGCATTCATACGCTCAATGTTGTCCTTAGTTAACTCATGCATTTTTAAAATCAATTCAGCACGTTCTTTAGCATCAAAATTAACCTTCTCCGAAGATGGAAGAGGCAACAAATCAATTGGTGCAGGAGGTAGGAAACCATACACAATTTCAAAAGGGCACATCTTAGTAGTAGAATGCAATGAACGATTATAAGCAAATTCAATATGAGGCAAGCATTCTTCCCACATTTTCTTATTATTCTTCAAAACAGCCCTAAGCATAGTAGACAATGTTCTATTGACTACTTCAGTTTGTCCATCAGTTTGGGGGTGACAAGTAGTACTAAAAAGCAGTTTAGTCCCCAACTTAGCTGATAGAGGCGAGGGTGTCCCGATCATTCGATGAGATGATAACTATCGATTTGGTGGAGACGACTTTGACGATCCGACTACAAACGTGCACGACGTTGCGCCTTATCAATCGCTAAACCAATCTCCTGAGGTTACTGACGATGCCGGAAGCACGATCAGCCTGACCACGAAGGTCTATTCCTGCAAGCAATCGAAGAACGAGCAAGAATATGATAATGCAATCTGAATATTGCGAATATATATGAAGTATTGATAGTGGTGGGGATCCGTAAGCGGTCTTGGTCTGGTCGTTGGACACAAACGAAGTACACGAAGTTGCAATGGCTAACTTTTAACTAAACAAATCCCCAGGAAAAAGCTACTAGATGGATCTACTTATATAGGAGCAAGTGGTGGCGGCCAAGGAGGTGGGAGGACGTCCCAAGGCAGCCTAAAACCAACCCTAGGTCGTACAAGGCTCATGGGCCCAAGTGGAGGTGATGTAACACCTTTGGACTTGTAGTTTGACTCAGATTCTGGTGCAACGTCAGATTGTTTCGACCATAACTCAATGCTCCGGACGAATTTAAAGGTGAATCCAATTGGGTTGGAAAGAGCACGAAATCTAGTTTCCAACAAAAAAAGAATCACCCAATTCGGAGTCCGTATGAAAAAGTTGTTGGCGTTTTGAGTCAGGTATGTCTGTGCAGTCCGAATCTGAATCCAGAACGTGAGAGACTTGGACTCTATCTTCTCTTGGCCCAAAAGTGACGTGAGAGGACTTTTTGAACAGAACCTAAACTTCTCCTTTTGCCTTATCTTCATATGTGGATTGTACAAATGTCCCATACACCTGCAATTAGACAAAACACAAAAGTGTGTGAAGTATTTTTGTTCTGGATAACATAAATAGATTATTGAATAGTTTGCACTAGAAATCACCTGACAAATATGCATGTATGCAATATTTTTGGTCGTCCAAGGTAGTCATGTCCTCATCATCCTCCCCTTCTTGAAAACAAAGCCGTCCTCGGCGTTGCTTAATCTGAAATGTGGCTAACAAAAGAGACAAGGTGTACATGTTGTATATGTATATGTCATCCATTTTTACTTCCCGTGGATTTTGCACATATGACACATGTATACATGAGTAACTTTCATAGTTAATAAAATATAAAGCCAAAATATTATCACAAGAAGTAGAAGGCATGAAAGTATTGCAACTCAGTTTGCACATATAAGTGAAGCTCTTATTCATATGAAAAGATTGACAATATTCATCATTAAACCATCCCAACATTGATGAACCATCACCAAGATTAGAGGTCATATCAAAATGATTAAACATTGGCACAATTATTTTCAAACATATTTGATCCAAATCTGATTTATTCTCTGATTCACTTGATTCTTTTGCATCGATAGTTAATTCAATGGGCTCACTCAAAATTGTTTGATCACATGGCAAAGTCAAATCATCAACATAGTCCTCTAAGGTAGCTGGTGTGATCAAAGTAGTGGGTAGCTCACCGCATGGTGCACTTAAATTGACAAGACATTCATCATACTCATGTGGAAGTGGAAGATTAGTACCTTTGTCATTACCTCTTATGATCAACTCAGATGAGGTAGGCACTCTCGGTGATGATGTGTCACATGGTGGAGGTGATGTAGTCCTCACAACAACGGATGTGGTTGTCATAGTATGCTTAGTAGTTGAAGGGACAACCGTATCAACTCTTGGAATGTGCATCTCGCGCTTGTTCTCCTTGTGCGCAACACGTCGTTTTATTTCCTGTTCAGCTTTGCAAGCAAGATGAAACAAATGGTCCATAGGATAACACTCTTCATGTATTAGTATCTCCTGAATGTCACGATTTAATCCTCCCCAAAATCTATCCATAAAATCTTGTTCACTTTCTTCTAAAGAGGAATGCAGCAAGGTAGTTTGTAAAGTATCATAATATTTCGTTACGGTGTCACTACCTTGTTTTAAATGTTGCAACTTTGTAATCATGTCACGAGTATAATAAGCGGGAACGAATGTATGTCGCATGGCAAGTTTCAAATCATCCCAAGTAGTAGGTATATCATTAGGGTGTAATCGACAATATTCACTCCACCAAACTACAGCATAACCAGTGAAAGAACCAACCGCAACCTTAACTTTTTTACGTACATCAAAATTATTGGAAGCAAATATATTATTTAGGTCAAACTCCCATTCAATATATAAAGCAGGTCTAAAACGGCCATTAAATGGTGGTATAGAAACATTAACCTGATCATGTGCATTTGGATGTTTGTGCACCTCTCGTGACGGTTGTGGTATTTGCATAGGTGATGGCACATCTCCCACGATCGACAAACCCCATGAATTGACTCTAGATCCTGTCATGATTAGTAGAAACAAGAAACAAAATTCAAGAATAATGTTCCTATGAACTACTAGGATGTGGTGGTAAAGCGCTCACAGTAAAGCAAATATCAATATCTTACAAGTTCTTACCAAGCAGCAGGTGGTGACAGGCAACCAGCGGTGTCAAATAACTCCAAAGATTGAGTAAAGCGATTGCCAGGGGAACGTACGTATACACGGTGTAGAAATATGTGGAGCTAGGTTGTCTATATATGGTAGCAAAATATTAGCAATAATCAATTCAGAGATGCAATGTTGAATAAACGCTCAACGACGGTACTGTGCTGGTCCTAGGCTAGACCGGACTAGAGACGCGAGCCTAGAACACTAATCAGGTCACGGCGTAGCACAACTAGCATCAATGAAGGATACTAAGTAGCTCTGGACAGCAAGATATAAGTGAAGATCACAACGGCAGTAAAGATAATGATGAAAAACAACTGCCAAGCAGGATATACAACAACTCTCTCCAACTTTCCTCTTGAAAAGTTTGTGCCAATTTTCTGATAATTTTTTTCAAAGAATGCTACTAACTCAAGCTTTCCAATGCAAAAAGAATCACTCAATTCCGAGTTGATATGAGGAGTGAAAGAATTCTGAAACTGGCTTGAAAAACTGGAATAAGCTGTGTCCGCGAACTTCGGAGGGCAAAAAGACCTATTTAGAAGACGATTTTGAGGTGTCAAATATTGAACTAGTCTCTGCAACTATTTAGATGCGGCTCGTCGCTAGCTTTCATTTGAGTACTCGCGGAGTCAAAACGGACTTCGTATGAGGAAGGTATGCCTGTTTTACTAAACAGTGCACAAAACAGATTCCAATCCGAATTCAACTACGAGATTGAGTCTAGATAGATCCGAATTTTGTTTTTTTTCTTCTCTCTTTTTTTTTCCTCACACTTTTTTCTTTCTCTTTTTTTCTGACTTCTTTTTCTTTTTTTTTCTCTCTTTTTTTTCTCTATCTTTTTTTTCTCTCCCTCTTTCCAAGACAAACTAGATAAGATGCAGATTGGATCAAGCGAAGATGTGAACGACCTCAACTATGATTGTGACAATGAACTATGAGTAGCACATGGTGGAATTTGATGGATGGTGTGGTGGACAGCAGAAGGGATAACGATGCAGCGGCGACGTGACTAATGTGAACAGAACTCGAAACTCTAAAGGAACTAGACACTAAGACCAGCAACTCGACACGACGATGCAACCGATAATTCAATAATGCAAACAATGAATAGAAAATTGCAAAGGCTTAGACTGGCTTGGACAAAAGGATGAATAGATCTAACGTTTTTGTGGCTTTTTCTTGGACAATAGGTAAGAAAATAAATCTAATCTAGGGGAAACTGGAAATTCTCACCGAGCAACCTGAAAACTGATACCACTTGCTAGAGGCGAGGGTGTCCCGATCATTCGATGAGATGATAACTATCGATTTGGTGGAGACGACTTTGACGATCCGACTATAAACGTGCACGACGTTGCGCCTTATCAATCGCTAAACCAATCTCCTGAGGTTACTGACGATGCCGGAAGCACGATCAGCCTGACCACGAAGGTCTATTCCTGCAAGCAATCGAAGAACGAGCAAGAATATGATAATGCAATCTGAATATTGCGAATATATATGAAGTATTGATAGTGGTGGGGATCCGTAAGCGGTCTTGGTCTGGTCGTTGGACACAAACGAAGTACACGAAGTTGCAATGGCTAACTTTTAACTAAACAAATCCCCAGGAAAAAGCTACTAGATGGATCTACTTATATAGGAGCAAGTGGTGGCGGCCAAGGAGGTGGGAGGACGTCCCAAGGCAGCCTAAAACCAACCCTAGGTCGTACAAGGCTCATGGGCCCAAGTGGAGGTGATGCAACACCTTTGGACTTGTAGTTTGACTCAGATTCTGGTGCAACGTCAGATTGTTTCGACCATAACTCAATGCTCCGGACGAATTTAAAGGTGAATCCAATTGGGTTGGAAAGAGCACGAAATCTAGTTTCCAACAAAAAAAGAATCACCCAATTCGGAGTCCGTATGAAAAAGTTGTTGGCGTTTTGAGTCAGGTATGTCTGTGCAGTCCGAATCTGAATCCAGAACGTGAGAGACTTGGACTCTATCTTCTCTTGGCCCAAAAGTGACGTGAGAGGACTTTTTGAACAGAACCTAAACTTCTCCTTTTGCCTTATCTTCATATGTGGATTGTACAAATGTCCCATACACCTGCAATTAGACAAAACACAAAAGTGTGTGAAGTATTTTTGTTCTGGATAACATAAATAGATTATTGAATAGTTTGCACTAGAAATCACCTGACAAATATGCATGTATGCAATATTTTTGGTCGTCCAAGGTAGTCATGTCCTCATCATTAGCCCATAAACATCTCCAAAAGTGGCTAAGAAATTTAGTATCACGATCTGAAAAAATAGTATTTGGCACACCATGCAAGCGAATAATTTCACGAAAGAACAAATCAGCAACATTAACAGCATCATCACTTTTATGACATGGTATAAAGTGTGCCATTTTCGAGAATCTATCCACGACAACAAATATGCTATCCCTCCCCTTCTTTGTTCGAGGTAAACCTAAAACAAAGTCCATAGATATATCCTCCCAAGGAACACTAGGTACAGGCAAAGGCATATATAAACCATGAGGATTGAGTCGTGACTTAGCTTTTTGACATGTAGTGCAGCGACCAACAAAACGCTCAACATCCCGTCTCATCTTTGGCCAAAAGAAATGTGTAGCAAGTACGTCCTCCGTCTTCTTCACGCCAAAGTGTCCCATTAATCCTCCTCCATGCGCCTCCTGCAACCAAATATTTTGAAGTCAAGTTGTGACAGCATAGTATAGCGACGAGACAATGCATCAGCAATAACATTTTCTTTACCCTTCTTGTGTTTAATGACATAAGGGAAAGTTTCAATGAATTCAACCCATTTAGCATGTCTACGATTCAGTTTAGCTTGACTTTTAATATGTTTCAAAGATTCATGATCAGAATGTATAATAAATTCTTTGGGCCATAAATAATGTTGCCATGTTTCTAAAGTCCGAACAAGAGCATATAGTTCTTTATCATAAGTAGAATAATTCAGACTAGGCCCACTCAATTTTTCAGAAAAGTATGCAACAGGTTTACCATCTTGTAATAACACACCTCCTAATCCAATTCCACTAGCATCACATTCAAACTCAAAAGTCTTATTAAAATCAGGAAGTTGGAGTGAAGGAGCATGTGTCAACTTATCTTTCAATACCGTGAAGGCTTCTTCCTGTGCGGTACCCCAAACAAAAGGCACATCCTTCTTTGTAAGCTCGTTGAGAGGTGCAGCAATGGTGCTAAAATCTCTCACAAAACGCCTATAGAAACCAGCGAGTCCAAGAAAACTCCGCACTTGTGTGACCGTTTTTGGCTGCGGCCAACTCTCAATAGCTTCAATCTTGGCTTTATCAACTTCAATTCCCTGTAGAGTAACAACATAGCCAAGAAAAGATGGTCGGTGCAAAAGGTGCACTTCCCAAGGTTACCAAACAAACGTGCATCACGTAGAGCAATAAAAACAGCA
>NC_057811.1:234965231-235011320 GCF_018294505.1 Triticum aestivum | reverse complement strand
TTCCTTGGGAGGATATATCTATGGACTTTGTTTTAGGTTTACCTCGAACAAAGAAGGGGAGGGATAGCATATTTGTTGTCGTGGATAGATTCTCGAAAATGGCGCACTTTATACCATGTCATAAAAGCGATGATGCTGTTAATGTTGCTGATTTGTTCTTTCGTGAAATTATTCGCTTGCATGGTGTGCCAAATACTATTGTTTCAGATCGTGATACTAAATTTCTTAGCCACTTTTGGAGATGTTTATGGGCTAAGTTGGGGACTAAACTGCTTTTTAGTACTACTTGTCACCCCCAAACTGATGGACAAACTGAAGTAGTCAATAGAACATTGTCTACTATGCTTAGGGCTGTTTTGAAGAATAATAAGAAAATGTGGGAAGAATGCTTGCCTCATATTGAGTTTGCTTATAATCGTTCATTGCATTCTACTACTAAGATGTGCCCTTTTGAAATTGTGTATGGTTTCTTACCTCGTGCACCTATTGATTTGTTGCCTCTTCCATCTTCGGAGAAGGTTAATTTTGATGCTAAACAACGTGCTGAATTGATCTTAAAAATGCATGAGTTAACTAAGGAAAACATTGAGCGTATGAATGCTAAATATAAACTTGCTGGAGATAAGGGTAGAAAACATGTTGTGTTTGCACCTGGAGATCTTCTTTGGTTACATTTGCGTAAGGATAGATTTCCTGATTTGCGCAAATCAAAGCTAATGCCACGTGCTGATGGTCCTTTTAAGGTGTTAGAGAAAATAAATGATAATGCATATAAACTTGAGCTGCCTGCAGATTTTGGGGTTAGTCCCACTTTTAATATTGCAGATTTGAAGCCTTATTTGGGTGAGGAAGATGAGCTTCCGTCGAGGACGACTTCATATCAAGAAGGGGAGGATGATGAGGACATCAATACAATTATTACACCCACAGGCCCTGCTGCTATACATACTGGACCAATTACTAGAGCTCGCGCACGCCAATTAAATTACCAGGTACTTTCGTTTCTTGCTAATGATTCTAATGTTCATGAGAATATGATGCTGCCTAAATTGGATACATTTGTTTTGCTTACAAATGAAGGGCCTAGCTTTGAGAAGGATGAACATTGGAGCAAGAACAAGCATGGAGATGATGGCATGAGCATGGGGAACAAGAACGGAGTTACAAGTGATGATTTCAGGACGTTGAAGCCACCATAATGCGTGCATGAAGCCTTGGACGAAATATACAAGATGCTACTTCATAACTTTCGTCCAGAGGCTATTCTAGGTGCTGCGTCACCTTATTATTGGGCCAGGCCCATGTAATTTCGAAATACATAAGTATAGGCTGTTTTTAGAGTCCGTATGTGTGGGGAAACAAGAGATAGGGTTGGTTTCGGACCCCTTCCTCAAGGGCCACGAAGTTCCCCCCCTCTTCCTCCATATATACAGCCCTTAGGGCGTCGTTTAGACTTTGGGTTTTGTTTAGATTAAAAGTTCGCCATAGCTGCAACTTCGCGTACTTCGTTTGTGTTCAGCGACCAGACAAAGGCGTCACAGAACCCCACCTTGATCAATAAAGCTTTCATCTTATATTCGCAATATCCAGATTGCAATCTCAGTTTCTTGCTTGTTCTTCGTTTGCTCGCAGGAAACAGACCCTCGTGGTCAGGTTGATCGTGCTCCGGCGTGGTCAATAACCTCTCGGAGTTGGTTTAGCGATTGCTAAGGCGCGACGTCCTCGCACGTTCGTAGTCGGATCGTCAAAGTCGACTTCCACCAAAGCGAAATCCACTATCTCATCGAAAGACGGGACACCTTTGCCTCTATCAAGAAGCTTTCTCTCACCACAAGACCACATCCACATCCTTACTACATCCAATGGTTCAACAACAGCGGCAAGGTTAAGGTAACACGTACTGTTCGTGTGCATTTTAGTATCTCTACATATGCTGATTATGTTGATTGTGATGTGGTACCTATGCAAGCATGTTCCTTATTACTTGGTAGACCATGGCAATTTGATAAAAATTCTGTACACCATGGTAGAAACAATCACTATACTCTTGTTCATAAGGATAAAAATATTACTTTGCTTCCTATGACTCCTGATTCCATTTTGAAAGATGATATTAATAGAGCTAATAAAGCAAAACAGGAGACGAATAAGAGTGAAAATCAGATTGTGGCAAAAGAATTTGAGCAACAAATGAAGCCTAATAATAAACCATCTACTGTTGCTTCTGAAATTAAATTGAAAAGTGCATGTTTATTTGCCACCAAATCTGATATTGATGAGCTAGATTTCAGCAAATCTATTTGCTATGCTTTTGTGTGCAAAGAGGCATTATTTTCATTCGAGGACGTGCCTTCCTCTTTGCCTCCTGCTGTCACTAACATTTTGCAGGAGTTCGCTGACGTCTTTCCACAAGACGTGCCACCGGGATTACCGCCTATTCGAGGGATTGAGCATCAGATTGACTTAATTCCCGGTGCTTCACTACCAAACCGTGCACCATACCGTACCAATCCAGAGGAGACGAAGGAGATTATGCGTCAAGTACAAGAGCTTCTCGACAAAGGTTATATATGCGAATCCCTTAGTCCTTGTGATGTTCCTATTATTCTAGTGCCGAAAAAGGATGGTACATCACGTATGTGTGTTGATTGTAGAGGCATTAATAATATTACTATTCGTTATCGTCATCCTATTCCTAGGCTCGATGATATGCTTGATGAATTGAGTGGCTCTACAACATTCTCCAAAGTTGATTTGCGTAGTGGATACCATCAAATTCGTATGAAGTTGGGGGATGAATGGAAAACAGCATTTAAAACTAAGTTTGGATTATATGAGTGGTTAGTCATGCCTTTTGGGTTAACTAATGCGCCTACTACTTTCATGAGACTAATGAACGAAGTTTTACGTGCTTTCATTGGACGATTTGTGGTAGTCTATTTTGATGATATACTGATTTATAGCAGATCTTTGGAAGAACATTTGGAACATTTACGTGCTGTTTTTATTGCTCTACGTGATGCACGTTTGTTTGGTAACCTTGGGAAGTGCACCTTTTGCACCGACCGAGTATCTTTTCTTGGCCATGTTGTTACTCCACAGGGAATTGAAGTTGACAAAGCCAAGATTGAAGCTATTGAGAGTTGGCCGCAGCCCAAAACGGTCACACAAGTGAGGAGTTTTCTTGGCCTCGCTGGATTCTATAGGCGTTTTGTGAGAGATTTCAGCACCATTGCTGCACCTCTCAACGAGCTTACAAAGAAGGATGTGCCTTTTGTTTGGGGTACCGCACAGGAAGAAGCCTTCACGGTATTGAAAGATAAGTTGACACATGCTCCTTTACTCCAACTTCCTGATTTTAATAAGACTTTTGAGCTTGAATGTGATGCTAGTGGCATTGGATTAGGAGGTGTGTTATTACAAGATGGCAAACCTGTTGCATACTTTTCTGAAAAATTGAGTGGGCCTAGTCTGAATTATTCTACTTATGATAAAGAACTATATGCTCTTGTTCGGACTTTAGAAACATGGCAACATTATTTATGGCCCAAAGAATTTGTTATACATTCTGATCATGAATCTTTGAAACATATTAAAAGTCAAGCTAAACTGAATCGTAGACATGCTAAATGGGTTGAATTCATTGAAACTTTCCCTTATGTCATTAAACACAAGAAGGGTAATAATCGTTCATTGCATTCTACTACTAAGATGTGCCCTTTTGAAATTGTGTATGGTTTCCTACCTCGTGCACCTATTGATTTGTTGCCTCTTCCATCTTCGGAGAAGGTTAATTTTGATGCTAAACAACGTGCTGAATTGATCTTAAAAATGCATGAGTTAACTAAGGAAAACATTGAGCGTATGAATGCTAAATATAAACTTGCTGGAGATAAGGGTAGAAAACATGTTGTGTTTGCACCTGGAGATCTTGTTTGGTTACATTTGCGTAAGGATAGATTTCCTGATTTGCGCAAATCAAAGCTAATGCCACGTGCTGATGGTCCTTTTAAGGTGTTAGAGAAAATAAATGATAATGCATATAAACTTGAGCTGCCTGCAGATTTTGGGGTTAGTCCCACTTTTAATATTGCAGATTTGAAGCCTTATTTGGGTGAGGAAGATGAGCTTCCGTCGAGGACGACTTCATTTCAAGAAGGGGAGGATGATGAGGACATCAATACAATTATTACACCCACAGTCCCTGCTGCTATACATACTAGACCAATTACTATAGCTCGCGCACGCCAATTAAATTACCAGGTACTTTCGTTTCTTGCTAATGATTCTAATGTTCATGAGAATATGATGCTGCCTAAATTGGATACATTTGTTTTGCTTACAAATGAAGGGCCTAGCTTTGAGAAGGATGAACATTGGAGCAAGAACAAGCATGGAGATGATGGCATGCGCATGGGGAACAAGAACGGAGTTACAAGTGATGATTTCAGGACGTTGAAGCCACCATAATGCGTGCATGAAGCCTTGGACGAAATATACAAGATGCTACTTCATAACTTTCGTCCAGAGGCTATTCTAGGTGCTGCGTCACCTTATTATTGGGCCAGGCCCATGTAATTTCGAAATACATAAGTATAGGCTGTTTTTAGAGTCCGTATGTGTGGGGAAACAAGAGATAGGGTTGGTTTCGGACCCCTTCCTCAAGGGCCACGAAATTCCCCCCCTCTTCCTCCATATATACAGCCCTTAGGGCGTCGTTTAGACTTTGGGTTTTATTTAGTTAAAAGTTAGCCATCGCTGCAACTTCGTGTACTTCGTTTGTGTCCAACGACCAGACCAAGACCGCTTATGAAACCCCACTTTTATCAATACTTCATCCATACTCGCAATATTCAGATTGCTTAATCATATTCTTGCTTGTTCTTCGATTGCTTGCAGGAATAGACCTTCGTGGTCAGGTTGATCGTGCTCCAGCGTGGTCAATAACCTCTCGGAGTTGGTTTAGCGATTGCTAAGGCGCAACGTCGTGCACGTTTGTAGTCGGATCGTCAAAGTCGTCTCCACCAAATCGATAGTTATCATCTCATCGAAAGATCGGGACCCTCGCCTCTATCAGTTGGGTAGCGATGCACCGCGAATTAAGTCAATTTGATGCTCAATCCCTCGAATAGGTGGTAATCCCGGTGGCACGTCTTGTGGGAAGACGTCAGCGAACTCCTGCAAAATGTTAGTGACAGCAGGGGGCAAAGAGGAAGGCACGTCCTCGAATGAAAATAATGCCTCTTTGCACACAAAAGCATAGCAAACAGATTTGCTGAAATCTAGTTCATCAATATCAGATTTTGTGGCAAGTAAACATGCACTTTCCAATTTAATTTCAGAAACAACACTAGATGGTTTATTATTAGGTTTCATTTGTTGCTCAAATTCCTTTGCCACAATCTGATTTTCACTCTTATTTTTCTCCTGTTTTGCTTTATTAGCTCTATTAATGTCATCTTTCAAAATGGAATCAGGAGTCATAGGAAGCAAAGTAATATTTTTATCCTTATGAACAAGAGTATACTGATTGTTTCTACCATGGTGTACAGAATTTTTATCAAATTGCCATGGTCTACCTAGTAATAAGGAACATGCTTGCATGGGTACCACATCACAATCAACATAATCAGCATATGTAGAGATACTAAAATGCACACGAACAGTACGTGTTACCTTAACCTTGCCGCTGTTGTTGAACCATTGGATGTAGTAAGGATGTGGATGTGGTCTTGTGGTGAGAGATAGCTTCTCCACCATCTCCATGCTAGCCAAGTTGTTACAGCTCCCTCCATCTATGATGACGCGAACAGAACGTTCCTTCACAACTCCCTTTGTATGGAACAAATTATGCCTCTGATTTTGCTTTGCTTGTGTGACCTGCACACTCAAAACACGTTGAGCAACTAAACATTCATACCTGTCAGCGTCTTCAGGAGCCATGTATTGCGTCTCATTCTCAGAATCATCTCCACCATGTTCTTCACGTGTAATAAGAGCCAAAGTCTCCTCATCATAGTCACTAGCGGACTCATACCCACCATCCTCAGTAGCAATCATGACACGCTGAGATTTGCATTCTCTCGCAAAATGTCCTCTTCCCTTACAACGACGACAAATAATATCACTTGTGTGCCCTGTCGATGCCATGGAAGAAGAAGAGCTCTGCGCAGGCCCGGCAGGTGTGCTCTTGGCAGCGAGTGGTGGTTGTGCCTGCTTTCTTGTATCACGGCTGGAGGTGGCACCTGATGGAGGTGATGGTGAAGTGGAAGTAGAAGATGCACGCGGTGTCCATGATGAAGGTCGACCTGCAGAAAAGTTAGTTCGCGCCAATGGCTGTCGATCTTGCACTTCACGTTCAGCTTTACAAGCAAGATGGAATAAACGAGTGATATTATTATAATCCTTATACTCTAGAATGGTCTGAATCTCTTTATTTAATCCACCCATAAAACGTGCAAGCATAGCTTCATTCTCCTCAACAATACCACGTCTAATCATGCCAGTTTGTAATTCCTGATAATATTCTTCTACAGTATTTTTCCCTTGTCTTAAACGCTGCAATTTTTGAAGTAATTCACGTTGATAATATGGTGGAACCCAACGAGTACGCATAGCAGTTTTCAAAGCAGCCCAAGTAGCTGGAACAGGATATAATCTACAATGTTCAGACCACCAAACACATGCAAAGCTAGTGAAAGCACAAACAGCAGCAGGAACACGTCTCTCCTCAGGATATTGTAAACATGTAAATCGTTGTTCAGTTTCTAACTCCCAAGTAAGATATATATCAGGAACATATCTACCCTCAAATGGTGGAATATTCAATTTCAGTTTGGGGAGATGGTCATGATCTCGTACCGGAGGTGGTGGTGCCGGCCTACCGTTGCGAATATATACCTGAGGTCGACCTGCTGGTGGTGGTGCTGGTGGCTGCACGTAGTTCTGATTTTGATCAACCTCATCCTCATAATCGCCCGCATAATCGTCATCCTCCTCAGCCGCCGCAGGAGCAGGAGCCAAAGAAGCATCAACAGTAGGTGCAGCAGCACCCGAATTTTGACCAATCTCAATTGGAACGCGCTGTGCCCGTCCCACTTGATTTGGAAGGCGGCGTTGGAGATGTGGTTGTTGTTGTTGTAGAGGTGCGACATGTGCAGCCGGTGGTGGTTGGGGAAGACGCTTGAGTAATTCAGTAAACTTGTTATCCAGCTTTGTCTCGAACGACTTCTCCACGGCATCTATCTTCTCCATAGCCTCTTCAAATCTGTTTAGCACATCTCCCACCTGGCCACTCATCATTTGCTGAAATTTATCATGCAACTCCTTGTTCGTCATGTTCTCCCAATCAGTCTCATCGGCGTGTGAACCTGCCATGGTTAGCAGCAATAGAAACACAAAATAATATGATCCTGCAGACTAGTAGAAGTGGTGGTGATGGTGGTGTGTCACAAAACCTTCAAGCGAATCTCAAATTCTTACCAGTTCTTACCCAGCAGCAGGTGGTGATCGGCAACCGTTGTAGTCAAAAACTCTCAAAGCTTGGATATAGCGATTACCAGGGAGAGTCAAACGCACGATGTAGACTTATGTGGAGCTGGGAAGGCTTATAATATGGTAGCAAAATGGTAAGCAATAATCAATTCAGAGATGCAAAGTTGAATAAACGCTCAACGACGGTACTGTGCTGGTCCTAGGCTAGACCGTGCTAGAGACGCGAGACTAGAACACTAAAAAAATCACGGCGCTGCACGTAAACAAGGGAAAAGCACACTCTGGAAAAAAAAATTTTGCGCTCCTCTTTTTTTTTTGCGAAAAATCACTATAATGGCGAGTGTCTCAAAACTCTTCCCAGGTCAAACTGACAGGATGGGCACAAAATTTTTTGACTATTTTTTTCCGGAAATCAGGGCAGCGACGACGAAAAAGTGCGACAAAAAATCACTATGATATCGAGTGTCTCAAAACACTACCCGGGGCCTAAAAATAGGATAGGGAAAAAATATTTTTGGTTGCCGAAATTTTGGCCTAAAAACTGCCCGGGGGTCTCCAGCCTTTTTTATTTTATTTTCCGAGACCTACTCAGGCAAGGAAACACGAAACGGAAAATATATGGATCTCTAAAACCAACCGAATATGAAAAGAACTCGGATTGGTGGTGGATATATGGCGGTAGGATATGGCAGCGGTGGTGGTATATGGTAGCGGTAGTGGTATATGGATACGGATCGGTGGTGGTATATAGATACGGATTCAGAGCGGTGGCAGATGATCAATGGTGGTAGATGGCAAGGCGATGATGATGGTGCGGCGGCGGCGTGACAACTTATGACCAGAACTCGAAACTCTAAAAGACTAGACTCTAAGACCAGCAACTTGACACGACGATGCAACCGCAAATTCAACAAAGCAAAAACCCTAAAAAGAGTATGCAAAGGCTCAGATTGGATCGGATATGATGAACTAACCCTAAATTTTTTTTTGTGGCTTTTTCGTGGACTGTAGGTATGAAGAACAGACTCGATCTAAACTACGAAAAACTGTAAAATCTCACCGAGCAACCTGGAAATCTGATACCACTTGATAGAGGCAAAGGTGTCCCATCTTTCGATGAGATGATGGATATCGCTTTGGTGGAAGTCGACTTTGACGATCCGACTACGAACGTGCGAGGACGTCGCGCCTTAGCAATCGCTAAACCAACTCCGAGAGGTTATCGACCACGCCGGAGCACGATCAACCTGACCACGAGGGTATGTTTCCTGCGAGCAAACGAAGAACAAGCAAGAAACTGAGATTGCAATCTGGATATTGCGAATATAAGATGAAAGCTTTATTGATCAAGGTGGAGTTCTGTGACGCCTTTGTCTGGTCGCTGAACACAAACGAAGTACGCGAAGTTGCAGCTATGGCGAACTTTTAATCTAAACAAAACCCAAAGTCTAAACGACGCCCTAAGGGCTGTATATATGGAGGAAGAGGGGGGAATTTCGTGGCCCTTGAGGAAGGGGTCCGAAACCAACCCTATCTCTTGTTTCCCCACACATACGGACTCTAAAAACAGCCTATACTTATGTATTTCGAAATTACATGGGCCTGGCCCAATAATAAGGTGACGCAGCACCTAGAATAGCCTCTGGACGAAAGTTAGGAAGTAGCATCTTGTATATTTCGTCCAAGGCTTCATGCACGCATTATGGTGGCTTCAACGTCCTGGAATCATCACTTGTAACTCCGTTCTTGTCCCCCATGCGCATGCCATCATCTCCATGCTTGTTCTTGCTCCAATGTTCATCCTTCTCAAAGCTAGGCCCTTCATTTGTAAGCAAAACAAATGTATCCAATTTAGGCAGCATCATATTCTCATGAACATTAGAATCATTACCAAGAAACAAAAGTACCTGGTAATTTAATTGGCGTGCGCGAGCTCTAGTAATTGGTCCAGTATGTATAGCAGCAGGGGCTGTGGGTGTAACAATGGTATTGATGTCCTCATCATTCCCCAAGGGCCACGAAATTCCCCCCTCTTCCTCCATATATACAGCCCTTAGGGCGTCGTTTAGACTTTGGGTTTTGTTTAGATTAAAAGTTCGCCATAGCTGCAACTTCGCGTACTTCGTTTGTGTTCAACGACCAGACAAAGGCGTCACAGAACCCCACCTTGATCAATAAAGCTTTCATCTTATATTCGGAATATCCGGATTGCAATCTCAGTTTCTTGCTTGTTCTTCGTTCGCTCGCAGGAAACAGACCCTCGTGGTCAGGTTGACCGTGCTCCGGCGTGGTCAATAACCTCTCGGAGTTGGTTTAGCGATTGCTAAGGCGCGACGTCCTCGCACGTTCGTAGTCGGATCGTCAAAGTCGACTTCCATCAAAGCGATATCCATCATCTCATCGAAAGACGGGACACCTTAGCCTCTATCAAGTGGTATCAGATTTCCAGGTTGCTCGATGAGATTTTACAGTTTTTCGTAGTTTAGATCGAGTCTGTTCTTCATACCTACAGTCCACGAAAAAGCCACAAAAAAATTAGGGTTAGTTCAGTATATCCGAACCAATCTGAGCCTTTGCATAATCTTTTTAGGGTTTTTGCTTTGTTGAATTTACGGTTGCATCGTCGTGTCAAGTTGCTGGTCTTAGAGTCTAGTCTTTTAGAGTTTCAAGTTCTGGTCATAAGTTGTCACGCCGCCGCCGCACCATCATCATCGCCTTGCCATCCACCACTATTGCTTATCCGCCACCGCTCTGAATCTGTATCCATATACCACCACCAATCCGTATCCATATACCACCACCGATCCGTATCCATATACCACCACTGCTACCATATACCACCACCGCTGCCATATCCTACCACCATATATCCACCACCAATCCGAGTTCTTTTCATATTCGGTTTGTTTTAGAGATCCATCTATTTTCCGTTTCGTGTTTCCTTGCCTGAGTAGGTCTCGGGAAAAAAAATATTTTAGGCCAAAATTTCGACAACCAAAAATATTTTTTCCCTATCCTATTTTTAGGTCCCCGGGAGTGTTTTGAGACACTCGCCATCATAGTGATTTTTTGTCGCACTTTTTCGTCGTCGCTGCCCTGATTTCCGAAAAAAATAGTCAAAAAAATTTGTGCCCATCCTGTCAGTTTGACCTGGGAAGAGTTTTGAGACACTCGCCATTATAGTGATTTTTGGCAAAAAAATAAAAAGAGCGCAAAAAAAAGAGCGCGAAAAAAAGAGCAAAAAAAATTCTCTTTACGTGCAGCGCCGTGATTTTGTTAGTGTTCTAGGCTCGCGTCTCTAGCACGGTCTAGCCTAGGACCAGCACAGTACCGTCGTTGAGCGTTTCTTCAACTTTGCATCTCTGAATTGATTATTGCTGACCATTTTTGCTACCATATTATAAGCCTTCCCAGCTCCACATACATCTACATCGTGCGTTTGACTCTCCCTGGTAATCGCTCTATCCAAGCTTTGAGAGTTTTGACTACAACGGTTGCCGATCACCACCTGCTGCTGGGTAAGAACTGGTAAGAATTTGAGATTCACTTGAAGGTATTGTGACACACCACCATCACCACCACTTCCTAGTAGTCTGCAGGATCATATTATGTTGTGTTTCTATTGCTGCTAACTATGGCAGGATCACAAGCCGATGAGACTGATTGGGAGAACATGACGAACAAGGAGTTGCATGATAAATTTCAGCAAATGATGAGTGGCCAGGTGGGAGATGTGCTAAACAGATTTGAAGAGGCTATGGAGAAGATAGATGCCGTGGAGAAGTCGTTCGAGACAAAGCTGGATAACAAGTTTACTGAATTACTCAAGCGTCTTCCCCAACCACCACCGGCTGCACATGTCGCACCTCTAAAACAACAACAACCACATCTCCAACGCTGCCTTCCAAATCAAGTGGGACGAGCACAGCGCGTTCCAATTGAGACTGGTCAAAATTCGGGTGCCGCTGCACCTACTGTTGATGCTTCTTTGGCTCCTGCTGCTGCGGCGGCGGAGGAGGATGACGATTATGTGGGCGATTATGAGGATGAGGTTGATCAAAATCAGAACTACGTGCAGCCACCAGCACCACCACCAGCAGGTCGACCTCAGGTATATATTCGCAACGGTAGGCCGGCACCACCACCTCAGGTACGAGATCATGACCATCTCCCTAAACTAAAATTGAATATTCCACCATTTGAGGGTAGATATGTTCCTGATATATATCTTACTTGGGAGTTAGAAACTGAACAACGATTTACATGTTTACAATATCCTGAGGAGAGACGTGTTCCTGCTGCTGTTTGTGCTTTCACTAGCTTTGCATGTGTTTGGTGGTCTGAACATTGTAGATTATATCCTGTTCCAGCTACTTGGGTTGCTTTGAAAACTGCTATGCGTACTCGTTGGGTTCCACCATATTATTAACGTGAATTACTTCAAAAATTGCAGCGCTTAAGACAAGGGAAAAATTCTGTAGAAGAATATTATCAGGAATTACAAACTGGCATGATTAGATGTGGTATTGTTGAGGAGAATGAAGCTATGCTTGCACGTTTTATGGGTGGATTAAATAAAGAGATTCAGACCATTCTAGAGTATAAGGATTATAATAATATCACTCGTTTATTCCATCTTGCTTGTAAAGCTGAACGTGAAGTGCTGGATCGACAGCCATTGGCGCGAACTAACTTTTCTGCAGGTCGACCTTCATCATGGACACCAGCACCTCCATCAGGTTCCACCTCCAGCCGTGATACAAGAAAGCAGGCACAACCACCACTATCTGCCAAGAGCGCACCTGCCGGGCCTGCACCGAGCTCTTCTTCTTCCATGGCATCGACAGGGCACACAAGTGATATTATTTTTCGTCGTTGTAAGGGAAGAGGACATTATGCGAGAGAATGCAAATCTCAGCGTGTAATGATTTCTACTGAGGATGGTGGGTATGAGTCCGCTGGTGACTATGATGAGGAGACTTTGGCTCTTATTACACGTGAAGAACATGGTGGAGATGATTCTGAAAATGAGACGCAATACATGGCTCCTGAAGACGCTGACAGGTATGAATGTTTAGTTGCTCAACGTGTTTTGAGTGTGCAGGTCACACAAGCAGAGCAAAATCAGAGGCATAATTTGTTCCATACAAAGGGAGTTGTGAAGGAGCGTTCTATTCGCGTCATCATAGATGGAGGGAGCTGTAACAACTTGGCTAGCATGGAGATGGTGGAGAAGCTATCTCTCACCACAAGACCACATCCACATCCTTACTACATCCAATGGTTCAACAACAGCGACAAGGTTAAGGTAACACGTACTGTTCGTGTGCATTTTAGTATCTCTACATATGCTGATTATGTTGATTGTGATGTGGTACCCATGCAAGCATGTTCCTTATTACTGGTAGACCATGGCAATTTGATAAAAATGCTGTACACCATGGTAGAAACAATCAGTATACTCTTGTTCATAAGGATAAAAATATTACTTTGCTTCCTATGACTCCTGATTCCATTTTGAAAGATGACATTAATAGAGCTAATAAACCAAACAGGAGAAAAATAAGAGTGAAAATCAGATTGTGGCAAAAGATTTTGAGCAACAAATGAAACCTAATAATAAACCATCTAGTGTTGTTTCTGAAATTAAATTGAAAAGTGCATGTTTACTTGCCACAAAATCTGATATTGATGAGCTAGATTTCAGCAAATCTGTTTGCTATGCTTTTGTGTGCAAAGAGGCATTATTTTCATTCGAGGACGTGCCTTCCTCTTTGCCGCCTGCGGTCACTAACATTTTGCAGGAGTTCACTGACGTCTTCCCACAAGACGTGCCACCAGGATTACCACCTATTCGAGGGATTGAGCATCAAATTGACTTAATTCCCGATGCATCGCTACCCAACCGTGCACCATACCGTACCAATCCAGAGGAGACGAAGGAGATTATGCGTCAAGTACAGGAGCTGCTCGACAAAGGTTATATACGCGAATCTCTTAGTCCTTGTGCTCTTCCTATTATACTAGTGCCTAAAAAGGATGGTACGTCGCGTATGTGTGTTGATTGTAGAGGCATTAATAATATTACTATTTGTTATCGTCATCCTATTCCTAGGCTAGATGATATGCTTGATGAATTGAGTGGCTCTACAATATTCTCCAAAGTTGATTTGCGTAGTGGATACCATCAAATTCGTATGAAATTGGGAGATGAATGGAAAACTGCATTTAAAACTAAGTTTGGTTTATATGAGTGGTTAGTCATGCCTTTTGGGTTAACTAATGCACCTAGTACTTTCGTGAGACTAATGAACGAAGTTTTACGTGCTTTCATTGGACGATTTGTGGTAGTCTATTTTGATGATATACTGATTTATAGCAAATCTTTGGAAGAACATTTGGAACATTTACGTGTTGTTTTTATTGCTCTACGTGATGCACGTTTGTTTGGTAACCTTGGGAAGTGCACCTTTTGCACCGACCGAGTATCTTTTCTTGGCTATGTTGTTACTCCACAGGGAATTGAAGTTGATAAAGCCAAGATTGAAGCTATTGAGAGTTGGCCGCAGCCCAAAACGGTCACACAAGTGCGGAGTTTTCTTGGACTCGCTGGTTTCTATAGGCGTTTTGTGAGAGATTTTAGCACCATTGCTGCACCTCTCAACGAGCTTACAAAGAAGGATGTGCCTTTTGTTTGGGGTACCGCACAGGAAGAAGCCTTCACGGTATTGAAAGATAAGTTGACACATGCTCCTTTACTCCAACTTCCTGATTTTAATAAGACTTTTGAGCTTGAATGTGATGCTAGTGGAATTGGATTAGGAGGTGTGTTATTACAAGATGGTAAACCTGTTGCATACTTTTCTGAAAAATTGAGTGGGCCTAGTCTGAATTATTCTACTTATGATAAAGAACTATATGCTCTTGTTCGGACTTTAGAAACATGGCAACATTATTTATGGCCCAAAGAATTTGTTATACATTCTGATCGTGAATCTTTGAAACATATTAAAAGTCAAGCTAAACTGAATCGTAGACATGGTAAATGGGTTGAATTCATTGAAACTTTCCCTTACGTCATTAAACACAAGAAGGGTAAAGAAAATGTTATTGCTGATGCATTGTCTCGTCGCTATACTATGCTTTCACAACTTGACTTCAAAATATTTGGTTTGGAGACCATCAAAGATCGATATGTGCATGATGCTGATTTTAAAGATGTTTTGCAGAATTGTAAAGAAGGAAGAACCTGGAACAAGTTTGTCGTTAATGATGGATTTGTGTTCCGTGCTAACAAGCTATGCATTCCAGCTAGCTCTCTTCGTCTTTTGTTGTTGCAGGAGGCGCATGGAGGAGGATTAGTGGGACACTTTAGCATGAAGAAGAGGGAGGACGTACTTGCTACACATTTCTTTTGGCCAAAGATGAGACGGGATGTTGAGCGTTTTGTTGCTCGCTGCACTACATGTCAAAAAGCTAAGTCACGACTCAATCCTCATGATTTATATATGCCTTTGCCTATACCTAGTGTTCCTTGGGAGGATATATCTATGGACTTTGTTTTAGGTTTACCTCGAACAAAGAAGGGGAGGGAAAGCATATTTGTTGTCGTGGATAGATTCTCCCAAATGGCACACTTTATACCATGTCATAAAAGCGATGATGCTGTTAATGTTGCTGATTTGTTCTTCCGTGAAATTATTCGTTTGCATGGTGTGCCAAATACTATTGTTTCAAATCGTGATACTAAATTTCTTAGCCACTTTTGGAGATGTTTATGGGCTAAGTTGGGGACTAAACTGCTTTTTAGTACTACTTGTCACCCCCAAACTGATGGACAAACTGAAGTAGTCAACAGAACATTGTCTACTATGCTTAGGGCTGTTTTGAAGAATAATAAGAAAATGTGGGAAGAATGCTTGCCTCATATTGAGTTTGCTTATAATCGTTCATCGCATTCTACTACTAAGATGTGCCCTTTTGAGATTGTGTATGGTTTCCTACCTCATGCACCTATTGATTTGTTGCCTCTTCCATCTTCGGAGAAGGTTAATTTTGATGCTAAACAACATGCTGAATTGATCTTAAAATGCATGAGTTAACTAAGGAAAACATTAAGCGTATGAATGCTAAATATAAACTTGCTGGAGATAAGGGTAGAAAACATGTTGTGTTTGCACCTGGAGATCTTGTTTGGTTACATTTGCCTAAGGATAGATTTCCTGATTTGCGCAAATCAAAGCTAATGCCACGTGCTGATGGTCCTTTTAAGGTGTTAGAGAAAATAAATGATAATGCATATAAACTTGAGCTGCCTGCAGATTTTGAGGTTAGTCCCACTTTTAACATTGCAGATTTGAAGCCTTATTTGGGTGAGGGAGATGAGCTTCCGTCGAGGACGACTTCATTTCAAGAAGGGGAGGATGATGAGGACATCAATACCACCCACAGCCCCTGCTGCTATACATACTGGACCAATTACTAGAGCTCACGCACGCCAATTAAATTACCAGGTACTTTCGTTTCTTGGTAATGATTCTAATGTTCATGAGAATATGATGCTGCCTAAATTGGATACATTTGTTTTGCTTACAAATGAAGGGCCTAGCTTTGAGAAGGATGAACATTGGAGCAAGAACAAGCATGGAGATGATGGCATGCGCATGGGGGACAAGAACGGAGTTACAAGTGATGATTTCAGGACGTTGAAGCCACCATAATGCGTGCATGAAGCCTTGGACGAAATATACAAGATGCTACTTCATAACTTTCGTCCAGAGGCTATTCTAGGTGCTGCGTCACCTTATTATTGGGCCAGGCCCATGTAATTTCGAAATACTTGAGTATAGGCTATTTTTAGAGTCCGTATGTGTGGGGAAACAAGAGATAGGGTTGGTTTCGGACCCCTTCCCCAAGGGCCACGAAATTCCCCCCTCTTCCTCCATATATACAGCCCTTAGGGCGTCGTTTAGACTTTGGGTTTTGTTTAGATTAAAAGTTCGCCATAGCTGCAACTTCGCGTACTTCGTTTATGTTCAACGACCAGACAAAGGCGTCACAGAACCCCACCTTGATCAATAAAGCTTTCATCTTATATTCGCAATATCCAGATTGCAATCTCAGTTTCTTGCTTGTTCTTCATTTGCTCGCAGGAAACAGACCCTCGTGGTCAGGTTGATCGTGCTCCGGCGTGGGCAATAACCTCTCGGAGTTGGTTTAGCGATTGCTAAGGCGCGACGTCCTCGCACGTTCGTAGTTGGATCGTCAAAGTCGACTTCCATCAAAGCGATATCCATCATCTCATCGAAAGACGGGACACCTTAGCCTCTATCAGGTTCTGTTCAAAAAGTCCTCTCACGTCACTTTTGGGCCAAGAGAAGATAGAGTCCAAGTCTCTCACGTTCTGGATTCAGATTCGGACAGCACAGACATAACTGACTCAAAACGCCAACAACTTTTTCATACGGACTCCGAATTGGTTGATTCTTTTTTTGTTGGAAAGTAGATTTCGTCCTCTTTCCAACCCAATTGGATTCACCTTTAAATTCATCCGGAGCGTTGAGATATGGATGAAACAATCTGACGCTGCAGCAGAATCCGAGTCAAACAACAAGGTCAAAGGTGTTGCATCACCTCCACTTGGGCCCATGAGCCTTGTACGACCTAGGGTTGGTTTTAGGCTGCCTTGGGACGTCCTCCCACCTCCTTGGCCACCACCCCTTGCTCCTATATAAGTAGATCCATCTAGTAGCTTTTTCCTTGGATTTGTTTAGTTAAAAGTTAGCCATTGCAACTTCGTGTACTTCGTTTGTGTCCAATGACCAGACCAAGACCGCTTACGGACCCCCACCATTATCAATACTTCATATATATTCGCAATATTCAGATTGCTTTATCATATTCTTGCTCGTTCTTCGATTGCTTGCAGGAATAGACCTTCGTGGTCAGGCTGATCGTGCTTCCGGCATCGTCAGTAACCTCGGGAGATTGGTTTAGCGATTGCTAAGGCGCAACGTCATGCACGTTTGTAGTCGGATCGTCAAAGTCGACTCCACGATATCGATAGTTATCATCTCATCGAAAGATCGGGACACCCTCGCCTCTAACAACACCACAACTCATCATCGCCTCGAGTTCGTCATCGACATTGACCACTTCACCATCATCCGTCCGTAGCTTACAAACGAGAAACCCTCGACGGTTACCTAAATATCATCTTGGTATCGTGGTATCCCTCCATTGTATATTCCCTTGCAATTGCATTCATAACCCCTACCCCATTTTGCGTCACTTGCCTATCGAGACTAGCCATTTGAGTATTGCCGGCAACGTTACTTGTGCACATTAGCGATCATAGCTCCCATTGCATACTTACCATATCATCATTGGTACATATTTTGGTATCATCTTTTGTGTAACAAAGTTGTCATCGCATATACTCAATTGCTATCTTGGTTCATGAAGTTTTGCATGAGAAAATAGCTCAAAAGAGAAAGAGCCAACAAAGCTTTTAAGCAAAAGGGAAAGATTAGCAAAAGAGCTTATAAGCAAGAACCATAGCATCATACTACATTAAGATTGTCATATCCGATCATCTTGGATCATCTTGAGAGAAACACCGGTAACCATACATACATATCATACTTGGGATAGAAAGTTTATCTATTTTTCATCTTATAGGTTGTGCACAAGTGTCGTATCCGCCTATTGAGCAATCGTGCTAGCGTCTCTCTTGAGTTGTGCAACACGAGCGTTTTCCGTGGACTCCACATTTTGTGCTCATTCCTTGGTTGCACGACCCCATCTATCTATCCGTGTGTGCGTTTCCGTGTGCCATTCATTGCTATTGGTCTACTTGTTACATTTGCGAATTTGTTAATATCTTTCAACATTATTGACTCTTGCTAACATTTTGCATCAAATTTTTTGTGCCATTATCCTCACCGAGCTCCACCATAAGCCTTACTTGTGTAGGCGTGAGAAACCGACAAGAATTGGTACCAATTGTGTTATTTCCTTGCTACACATTGAGTGATCATTGATCCATCTTCAACATCGGTCAAGGTACATTTGGTATAGTTCTTCTCTTTCTCCCACTCATATTTGTTCGAGTTTGTGATGGATAGGCAAGGCATTTCATCTCCGGTCTTCGACAACAACGACGGTGTGAACAACTACATCACCAAAGCGTCCATCTTCGATCTACAACGACAAATGCAAGGCGCACAATCAAGATTGCGAGAGCGCATCGACAACCTCGCCATCGACATACGACACTCCGAAGCACATACAAGAGACTACCTCGACAACAAGTTTTCCGCACAAATGAAGGAGGAAGATGCGAGGATGGAGGAGATTCGAACCTTGTTGATCAAATGTTCTTCCCCTTCGTCGTCCTCAAGGCGACGGCGAGCAAGTCGACCATCTTCGGAGCGCCCAAGCGATACAAGCGCAAGTCGTCCATGTCCACATCTACATGGCGACCACCATCATATTCGTGATCCACATCATCATGAAGGGCAAGTCACCTCCAAGCATCATGTGCACGACGACGACGAACGATATCTACAACGAGCTCAAGTGCGACAACGGCACCATCATCATGAAGATGCTCCACTAGCGCAAACGTACAAGTCCCAACAAGCTCTACTTCACGCCAAGTCCAAGCTTCATGAGCAAAAGAGAAGACCGCGAGACAAGCACCACCAAGACGGAGCTACGGTTACAACAACCACTTCGGCATATTCACCAAGTGCTATCAAGGCATCTTCGCCTTGGACGTACGGCATCTTCGCCTACTTCCCATGAGTTCGCCTATATTGACATCTTCAAAAACGAGGCGACCACCTACAAGCGAGGGCGACACTTCCATCTTCGGAAGCCCCTCAAGGAAGATGGCCGAGCATGGGAAATTCCCTTCGGTCATGGAGACGAGCTACGAGGTGCCATATCATATGGGCCTCCGACAACAAGATGGTGGAGAAAGGGCCATCCCCTTCGACCACGGCGGCGAGCGCGAACCTCTTCAACAACATGAAGACGGCGCCCATATTGGACTCATACTCCGAGTCAAGCTACGAGACCGCACATGAGACTTTACCTTTCGTGATGTAGGGTGGAACCCTAAACGGTCAATCTTTCACGAAAGGAGCGGATCCCAACTAAGAACACGAAGAGCACAAGGGGAACACAAGGGGAAACACAAGAGGAACTCTCAAACCAACAAGATATAGTCACACATATGCTAGAGCCAAGTACACATAGAGCTCACACGATCTAGAACCAACAAGGGACGATACATAGGGTAACCGGTTCTTCTCTGCGAGGAGGACTTGATGGGGCCACCATTCGGCGTTCTGGGAAGGGGGGGTCCCCAGATTTGCCTGCCTGAGGCCCACGGCGTGGCTGAGCGAGCAGGCCTGTACGACCCATCTTCATCAACAAGGCATACAAGTCCCTCGCGAGGGGCCAAGCCTCGCAAGGCGGACGATGCAAGACCTCCTCAGGAGCGGCCTCGCCAGGCAGGCTCGCGAGGGGCGGAGAGATCAAGGCAGGGCAAACCTCGCGAGGTCCACGTGACGTGAGCCATGACGATCGAGACCAGGCGGGCGCCAGCGCGCACAACGTCCTTGTTTCCTCTTTGGTGCCAAGGGGGCGAGCGCAGGCGCGGAGTACCGAGGCGTCGAGCAAAGGTTTCCATATCGGTGCAACGAGACCAAGACCAGCCGGGCGGCAAGACGGAGGTCACCATGGAGCCCAAGGTGGTGTCGCCACCAAAGCCTTTTGCAGGCGAAGACCACTTTTGTTAGGATAAGCTGTACTAGTTGTCCCCTCTCAAATTGGCCATTGTTGGCTCCCTTCCCGCTCAATATTTGGGAAGAGGACCAGGGCCTATATAAGTAGAGCTAGCCACCAAAGTAGAGGCATCTCGCCCACACAAGTTCACCAAGCATAAGAACACCTCGCCTCAGGAGGCTGTTCTTCCCCTTGTACTGTTCATCATCAGCCCAAGAGGCAATCCACCACCACCACACTGGAGTAGGGTATTACACCACAACGGTGGCCCGAACCAGTATAAATCTTGTGTCTTTCTGTGTTGCGAGTTCGTCGAGTTCATCCACGAGATCTTAGAAAGCTAGGGCGTGAATCGATAGGGAGGAAATCTTCGCGCGAACCCACTGTTCGAACCTCGAGGGTTTTGCCGGAACCCGTGATCTGACATTTGGCGTCACGTAGGGGTGCGCCGTAGCTTCTTTTCCATCGATCTGCGCTCCGCCCACATGGCAGGCGCCTTGCCACCAACTCCGACGGCCGGCGTTGACGACGGGGCCAGGGGTGATGTAGGGTAGAACCCTAGATGGCTGATCTTTCACGAAAGGAGCGGATCCCAACGAGGAACACGAAGAACACGAGGGGATAACGAGGAGAAACACGAGAGAAATCACTCGACCAACAAGAATAGATCACACATACGCTAGATCGATAAACACAAAGGTGAGATACAAGATCCAAGTCCAACAAAGGACGATACAAAGGTAACCGGTTCTTCTCCGTAAGGAGGTCTTGATGGGGCCACCCAAGAGTGGGTCTTGAATCCGCTTGGAAGGATCTTCTCCGGTGGAGGCGCGTCTCCGAGGAGAAGGTAACCAAGTGGATGAGCAAAGCTCTCACACAAACATGAGCTAATCCTTTGCTAACCCTAATTCGGAGCTAGGGGACGAGTACTTATAGTCCAAAGGGGATAAGTTGGGGTTACACAGGTCGTTGACCCTTTCACTGCGCACAGGCAGGCCGGTAGTACCGGCCACGGGGGCGGTTGTTCCGCTTGTAACTCATGCAGGGCGGAAATACCGGACATGGAAGGCGTTAGTACCACTGGGAGGTCAGGCGCTGGCTTCTGGAGGTGAACGTCGAAGGGGCCAGCGGTTGTACCGGTTGTCGGGGCGGTAGTACCGGTCTTTTGGTAGTTACCGGTACATCCGGTGCAGTACCGGCCTTGCGCCGCTCGATCACAGAAGGTGGACCGGTTGTTGGGCGGTAGTCGGCCGGTTGTTCCTCCCGGGCGGTAGTTGGGCGGTTGTTCCGGTCCTTCAGGGCTGGGCAGATTGTCTCCATGCTCTTGATGTCCACCTTGCACCATTCCTTCCCCGTGTGATGAGGACATGACTACCTTGGATACGACCAAAAATATTGCATACATGCATATTTGTCAGGTGATTTCTAGTGCAAATTATTCAATAATCTATTTATATTATCCAGAACAAAAATACTTCACACACTTTTGTGTTTTGTCTAATTGCAGGTGTATGGGACATTTGTACAGTCCACATATGAAGATAGGGGAAAAGGAGAAGTTTAGGTTCTGTTCAAAAAGTCCTCTCACGTCACTTTTGGGCCAAGAGAAGATAGAGTCCAAGTCTCTCACGTTCTGGATTCAGATTCGGACTGCACAGACATACCTGACTCAAAACGCCAACAACTTTTTCATACAGACTTCGAATTGGGTGATTATTTTTTTGTTGGAAAGTAGATTTCGTCCGCTTTCCAACCCAATTGGATTCACCTTTAAATTCGTCCGGAGCGTTGATATATGGACGAAACAATCTGACGCTGCAGCAGAATCCGAGTCAAACAACAAGTTCAAAGGTGTTGCATCCCCTCCACTTGGGCCCATGAGCCTTGTACGACCTAGGGTTGGTTTTAGGCTGTCTTGGGACGTCCTCCCACCTCCTCGGCCGCCACCCCTTGCTCCTATATAAGTAGACCCATCTAGTAGCTTTTTCCTTGGGATTTGTTTAGTTAAAAGTTAGCCATTGCAACTTCGTGTACTTCGTTTGTGTCCAACGACCAGACCAAGTCCGCTTACAGATCCCTACCTTTATCAATACTTCATCTATATTCGAATATTCAGATTGCATTATCATATTCTTGCTTGTTCTTCGATTGCGTGCAGGAATAGACCTTCGTGGTCAGGTTGATCGTGCTCCGGCGTGGTCAATAACCTCTCGAAGTTGGTTTAGCGATTGCTAAGGCGCAACATCGTGCACGTTTGTAGTCGGATCGTCAAAGTCGACTCCACCAAATTGATAGTTATCATCTCATCGAAAGATCGGGACACCCTCGCCTCTATCACCGTGGTTGCTTACATGGTACCTAAGCACACAAAGCATCTCCGTTTGAGGTAGTAGCCATGTCTCAAGTGGGTCAAAGGGGAGTTCAACAAGGAGAGAGTTAACCTCGTTCTCGATGGCTCTCGCACGGGCTCTTGTCATTGGTCCAAGTGGTGTCGTGGGAGATGTAGATAGTCCATGGGGATGGCCTTGGGATGCTCCGCATCATCTCCCCACCCCCCTTGTGAAAGATCCGACCTCGGATCGAAATCTTCATCACCATGGTAGGGCGAGAGATCCTTGACGTTGAAGACGTCGTTCACGTTGTACTTGTCGCGTGGGATGTCGATCTTGTAGGCCTTGTTATTGTAGCGTGCAAGCACCTTGAAGGGTCCATCGGCTCATGGAAGAAGTTTGGACTTGCGTTCGTTGGGGAAGCGGTCCTTGCGAAGGTGTAGCCACACAAGATCTCCAATGTTGAATATCATGGGTTGCTTGTTTACGTTGAGCTTGGCCGCAAGTCATTGTACTTGGCGCTCGATGGTGTGCCTTGTATCTTCATGCATCTTCTTGAGGTAGTTGGCTCGAGCACTCGCGTCCACATTGTGCGCTCTTGTAGTGGTAGAGGAAGAATGTCCAATGGTGACAATGGGTTGAAGCCATAGACGACCTCGAACGGGGACTTGCCAGTAGTCGTATGTCTTGCACGGTTGTAGGCGTACTTGGCGATAGGTAGGCACTCCTCCCACTCCTTGATGTTCTTCTTGATTAGCACGCGGAGAAGAGTGGAGAGTGTATGGTTCGTCACCTCCGTTTGGCCGTCGGTTTGTGGATGGTATGCAGTGGAGAATAGTAGCTTGATTCTGAGCTTGGCGCATAAAGTCTTCCAAAAGTAACTCAAGAACTTGACGTCGCGGTCCGAGACAATCGTCTTTGGCACTCCATGAAGTCGCAAGATTTCCCTACAAAAGAGATTGGCAACATTTGAAGCATCGTCTATCTTGTTGCAAGGAATGAAATGAGCCATTTTGGAGAATCGGTCCACAACAACAAAAACGGAATCCTTGCCGTTTCTAGTTCTAGGCAAACCAAGCACAAAATCCATGCTAATATCTTCCCATGGTTGATATGGAATTGGAAGTGGCATGTAAAGGCCATGAGATTGAGCTTTAGACTTAGCTTTGCGACATGTAGAGCATCGATTGGTGAAGCGGTTGACGTCGCGGAACATCTTAGGCCAAAAGTAGTTCTTGGAGAGCGTAGCAAGGGTCTTGTCGCGTCCAAAATGTCCCATTAGTCCTCCTCCATGAGATTCTTGCAAAAGCAACAAACGAAGAGAAGACTCGGGGATGCAAAGTTTGTTAGCTCTCATAAGATATCCATCTTTGATGTAATAGCATTCCCAAGATGTATGCGTCAAACATTTGGCATAAGGAATGGCAAAAGTAGGATCATGCTCATACAAGTCTTTTATGTGCTTAAAGCCAATGACATTCAATTCAAGTTTAGTAACAAGCATGCATATACGGGAAAGTGCATCCGCCACAACATGTTCCTTACCTTTAATATACTTGATGACATAAGGAAAAGACTCAATAAATTCACTCCATTTAGCATGACGCTTGTTCAACTTAGTTTGACCCTTAAGATATTTAAGCGTTTCATGATCGGTATGGATGATAAATTCATGAGGGCGAAGGTAATGTTCCCATTCACGCAAAACTCGCACTAAAGCATATAGCTCTTTGTCATAGATGGGATAATTGAGTTGCGCGCCGGAGAGTTTCTCACTAAAGTATGCTATGGGGCGCTTCTCTTGCATTAACACACCTCCTATGCCATTACCACTAGCATCGCAATGAATTTCAAAAGGTTTGTCAAAGTTGGGTAATGCAAGCACGGGAGCATGAGTAAGCAAATTCTTAAGCTCATTGAAAGCGATATCTTGAGATGTTCCCCAAACAAACGGTGCATTTTTCTTACTCAAAGCATGCAAAGGTGAAGCAATGGTGCTAAAATCCTTCACAAATCTACGGTAGAAACCGGCTAAACCAAGAAAACTATGCACTTGTTGCAAATTGGTCGGTTGGGGCCAAGTTTTAATAGCATTGATCTTAGATTCATCAACATGAACACCCTTAGAAGATACTACAAAACCCAAGAAAACAAGCTTATCAACACCAAAGAGGCATTTTTCTATATTAGCATAAAGTTGCTCTTTTCGAAGAGTTTGTAGCACGGTGGGAAGGTGGGTGACATGCTCTTTGAGAGATTTGCTAAAAACAAGGATATCATCGAAGTAGACAACAACAAATTCACCAATGTAAGGGCGAAACACATAATGCATGAGACGCGTGAAAGTACCGGGTGCTTCCGATAAACCCATAGGCATGACTAACCACTCATATAGACCAAACCTTGTTTTGAAAGCGGTTTTCCATTCATCACCCGCTTGTATGCGGATTTGATAGTAACCACTCTTAAGATCAATTTTGGAAAAAATAGTGGCACCGCTAAGTTCATCAAGCATATCATCAAGGCATGGAATGGGGCACCTATATGGAACGGTGATAGCATTGATAGGTCTACAATCGGAACACATGCGAAAGCTACCGTCTCGTTTTGGCACAAGAATGACCGGTACGGCACAAGGACTCAAACTTTCACGCACATGTCCATGGTCTATGAGATGCTTTACTTGCCTTTGTATTTCTTTGGTTTCTTCGGGGTTGACGCGGTATGGGGGCCTTGTTTGGAAGTGGTGCTCCGGGGATGAGATCGATTCGGTGCTCAATGCCTCGTAGTGGAGGTAGACCCGGAGGTAGCTCATTGGGGAAAACATCTTGGAATTCCTGCAATAAAGAAGATAACACCAAAGGTAGATTGTGAGAGTTGTTAGTTTTTGGTGCCTCGTCCTTGCACAATAGGACATAGTGTAGGACGCTTGATGGGTTCTCACACACTTCTCTCATCTCACGTTTGGTGCCAAAGAGAACTAAGTTTTTCTTGTCGCTCATCGTGCAGGCACTCAATTTGGGCTTGTGGCGCTCACTCTCTTTTTGGTGGTTCGCTCTCTCACTATTCTCTCCACGACGGGTTGCTTGCTTGTCGGCGATCACTTGCTTGGAGACATAGGACGTAGCACATATTCCTTCCCTTTCATCTTGAAGCTATAGTGGTTTGTACGCCCATTGTGGATGACACCTCGGTCAAATTGCCATGGCCGTCCAAGAAGGAGGTGGCACACGGTCATCAGAAGGACATCACACTCCAAAGTGTCTTCATAGGCGCCGATCTTGAAAGAGACTTGTACTCTATGCTTGACTTGTATGGTGCCGGTGTCGCTTAGCCATTGAACCTTGTATGGGTGCGGGTGCTTCATCTTGACCAATTGGAGTTTGGAGCATAGTTCTTCACCCGCTAAGTTATGGCAACTCCCTCCATCGATGATGACTTTGACGGACCGTCCATTGATGCCGGCCTTCGTGTGGAAGATATGGCATCTATGATCTTCGTCTTGTTGATGTTGAAGAGTCAAGACCTTGGAGACAACAAGAGCGGGACTTGAATCTTCATCACAAAAGACTTGATCATCTTCATCTTCATTGTTCACTCGCCGGTGCATGGCCACTTGCTCAAGGGCTTCCATTTCTCCTTCACTCATTGAGTCATAGGTTCCGTCATCATTGAGGATCATGGTGCGCTTGTTTGTGCACTCGAAGGACTTGTGGCCTCGGCCTCCGCATGTGAAGCATTTGATGGAACTTGTCTTGATGGTCTCATCGGTTGGAGTAGATGATGATGAAGCTTTCAGCTTGTAGTTGTTTGTAGTAGGAGGACGACTTGAGCTTGTCGAAGCTTTCTTGTAACTTGACTTGTCGCCGCTGCTTGTAGATGGCTTGGTAGAGGTAGAAGGTGTTGGAGTCGTTGAAGCTTGGGTGTTGGAGAAGCCGTAGGACTTGGATGAGAACTTGGCATACTTGAAGTCCGCTTGTACTTGCCGTTCCGCTTTGGTAGCTTGATGCACTAGCTCAATGAGGTTCGAGTATGGTTGGAAGTCGGCAATCTTCTTGATAGGGTGATTGAGTCCATTCAAGAAATGTGCCATAGTTTGCTCATCATCTTCTTTGAGATTGGCTCGTATCATGGCAATCTCCATTTCCTTGTAGTACTCTTCAACGCTCTTGGTTCCTTGCTTGAGTTGTTGGAGTTTCTTGAAAAGGTCGCGGTTGTAGTAGTTTGGCACGAATCGTGCTCTCATGACATCCTTCATTTGTGCCCAAGTGGTGATGGGTGGTTCACCTCTTGCCGCTCGGCGCTCAATGACTTGTTCCCACCAAATGAGGACGTAGTCTTGGAATTCGAGGGATGCCATTGCGATCTTCTTCTCTTCTTCGTAGTTGTGCAAGCGGAAGATTTTGTCGACCTTCAATGTCCATGATATGTACTCTTCGTGGTCATTACTTTCGGTAAACTTGGGCATGGTGGCCTTTAGCTTGCCATATCGTTGCTGATGTGGAGCATCCTATGGACATCACCATGTCAAGAGTCCATTCGGCGAGTGACACGTGCGACATCTACTTCACATACGCAAAGGTGAATCATCTCCTTTACACGTGCTCACTTGACCCCTTCGAGGATGGTATACTACTTGACACTCCACTCGTGTGCATGCATAGGTATTGTCGGAACACTACGGACGACGAGGAGGAGTGCAAGCGCCAAGGTACAACTACACCATCCGCGAGGGAGGCCTGGAAGCGACGACGGAAGAAGACGGAGCTGCTGAAGCTACAGCGGCCGGACATCCGGTGCCTGTGCAGCTGCCAAGGAGCTGCACCAACAGACGGCCAACAGCATCAGCGGCCGGACATCCGGCGCCCGCCCCGGACATCCGGCGCCTCGCCAAAGCCCGGACATCCGGCCCTTCCCCCGGAAATCCAGCATCAACGACAGAAGACATCTAGAAGTTTTACCCTCCAGCCCGGACATCCGGCCCCTCCTGAAGCCCCGGACATCCGGCCACCCCTGTCTGCGCACAGTAAGGGCCGAGGCCCGTGTACCCCTTCGACCCCCTAGACTATATATACTCTTTCTCATCCATCTTTCTAGGGTTAGCAAAGGATTAGCTCATTTAGAGATAGAGCTTTGCTCATCCATATCGGATCTACTCCACGAGAGAGACTGCGACCCCTCTACGGGGAAGATCCACCTTGGATTCAAGACCCCTCACGGGAAGATCCCCTCGTGGATTCAAGACCTCCTCACGGAGAAGAACCGGTTATCGTTTGTATCGTCCGTTGTTGACTTTGGATCTTGTATCTTACCTTTGTGTTCATCGATCTAGCGCATGTGTGATCTATTCTTGTTGGTTGAGTGATTTCTCTCGTGTTCCTCTCATGTTTCCCCTCGTGTTCATCACGTTCTTCGTAGGGATCCACTCCTTTCGTGAAAGATCGGCCATCTAGGGTTCCACCCTACATCATCTTGGTATCATGAGCCACGTTGATCACGATTTTGGAGCCTCCCCGTTGTGTTTTCTAGCCTAGTTTTGTTGATTTCTTCCCCAATTTCGAAAATCCCCACCAAAAATAGCCCAATTTTTTTTGTGATTTGTTGGTTTGATGATGTTTTGTTGAATTTGATCCGTGGATTTGCTTTGTTACTTGTGGATCTAGCTTTCCCCCAATTTTCCCCACTTTCCATCCACGAAATCTCTCCAATTTTGCCCCCGAAATCATCAAATTCCGCCCCCAAAATCGAGTTCCTCGAGTTCATCCTCGGATTTGGAGCCCGGTGATAGAGGCAAAGGTGTCCCGTCTTTCGATGAGATGGTGGATATCGCTTTGGTGGAAGTCGACTTTGACGATCCGACTACGAACGTGCGATGACGTCGCACCTTAGCAATCGCTAAACCAACTCCGAGAGGTTATTGACCACACCGGAGCACGATCAACCTGACCACGAGGGTCTGTTTCCTGCGAGCAAACAAAGAACAAGCAAGAAACTGAGATTGCAATCTGGATATTGCGAATATAAGATGAAAGCTTTATTGATCAAGGTGGGGTTCTGTGATGCCTTTGTCTGGTCGTTGAACACAAACGAAGTACGCGAAGTTGCAGCTATGGCGAACTTTTAATCTAGACAAAACCCAAAGTCTAAACGACGCCCTAAGGGCTGTATATATGGAGGAAGAGGGGGGAATTTCGTGGCCCTTGGGGAAGGGGTCCGAAACCAACCCTATCTCTTGTTTCCCCACACATACGGACTCTAAAAACAGCCTATACTCAAGTATTTCGAAATTACATGGGCTTGGCCCAATAATAAGGTGACGCAGCACCTAAAATAGCCTCTGGACGAAAGTTATGAAGTAGCATCTTGTATATTTCATCCAAGGCTTCATGCACGCATTATGGTGGCTTCAACGTCCTGAAATCATCACTTGTAACTCTGTTCTTGTTCCCCATGCGCATGCCATCATCTCCATGCTTGTTCTTGCTCCAATGTTCATCCTTCTCAAAGCTAGGCCCTTCATTTGTAAGAAAAGCAAATGTATCCAATTTAGGCAGCATCATATTCTCAAGAACATTAGAATCATTACCAAGAAACGAAAGTACCTGGTAATTTGATTGGCGTGCACGAGCTCTAGTAATTGGCCCAGTATGTATAGCAGCAGGGGCTGTGGGTGTAAAAATGGTATTGATGTCCTCATCATCCTCCCCTTCTTGAAATGAAGTCGTCCTCGACGGAAGCTCATCTCCCTCACCCAAATAAGGCTTCAAATCTGCAATGTTAAAAGTGGGACTAACCCCAAAATCTGCAGGCAGCTCAAGTTTATATGCATTATCATTTATTTTCTCTAACACCTTAAAAGGACCATCAGCACGTGGCATTAGCTTTGATTTGCGCAAATCAAGAAATCTATCCTTACGCAAATGTAACCAAAGAAGATCTCCAGGTGCAAACACAACATGTTTTCTACCCTTATCTCCAGCAAGTTTATATTTAGCATTCATACGCTCAATGTTTTCCTTAGTTAACTCATGCATTTTTAAGATCAATTCAGCACGTTGTTTAGCATCAAAATTAACCTTCTCCGAAGATGGAAGAGGCAACAAATCAATAGGTGCACGAGGTAGGAAACCATACACAATTTCAAAAGGGCACATCTTAGTAGTAGAATGCAATGAACGATTATAAGCAAACTCAATATGAGGCAAGCATTCTTCCCATATTTTCTTATTATTCTTCAAAACAGCCCTAAGCGTAGTAGACAATGTTTTATTGACTGCTTCAGTTTGTCCATCAGTTTGGGGGTGACAAGTAGTACTAAAAAGCAGTTTAGTCCCCAACTTAGCCCATAAACATCTCCAAAAGTGGCTAAGAAATTTAGTATCACGACTTGAAACAATAGTATTTGGCACACCATGCAAACGAATAATTTCACGGAAGAACAAATCAGCAACATTAACAGCATCATCGCTTTTATGACATGGTATAAAGTGTGCCATTTTGGAGAATCTATCCACGACAACAAATATGCTATCCCTCCCCTTCTTTGTTCGAGGTAAACCTAAAACAAAGTCCATAGATATATCCTCCCAAGGAACACTAGGTACAGGCAAAGGCATATATAAACCATGAGGATTGAGTCGTGACTTAGCTTTTTGACATGTAGTGCAGCGAGCAACAAAACGCTCAACATCCCGTCTCATCTTTGGCCAAAAGAAATGTGTAGCAAGTACGTCCTCCGTCTTCTTCACGCCAAAGTGTCCCATTAATCCTCCTCCATGCGCCTCCTGCAACAACAAAAGACGAAGAGAGCTAGCTGGAATGCATAGCTTGTTAGCACGGAACACAAATCCATCATTAACGACAAACTTGTTCCAGGTTCTTCCTTCTTTACAATTCGGCAAAACATATTTAAAATCAGCATCATGCACATATTGATCTTTGATGGTCTCCAAACCAAATATTTTGAAGTCAAGTTGTGACAGCATAGTATAGCGACGAGACAATGCATCAGCAATAACATTTTCTTTACCCTTCTTGTGTTTAATGACATAAGGGAAAGTTTCAATGAATTCAACCCATTTAGCATGTCTACGATTCAGTTTAGCTTGACTTCTAATATGTTTCAAAGATTCATGATCAGAATGTATAACAAATTCTTTGGGCCATAAATAATGTTGCCATGTTTCTAAAGTCCGAACAAGAGCATATAGTTCTTTATCATAAGTAGAATAATTCAGACTAGGCCCACTCAATTTTTCAGAAAAGTATGCAACAGGTTTACCATCTTGTAATAACACACCTCCTAATCCAATTCCACTAGCATCACAGTCAAGCTCAAAAGTCTTATTAAAATCAGGAAGTTGGAGTAAAGGAGCATGTGTCAACTTATCTTTCAATACCGTGAAGGCTTCTTCTTGTGTGGTACCCCAAACAAAAGGCACATCCTTCTTTGTAAGCTCGTTGAGAGGTGCAGCAATGGTGCTGAAATCTCTCACAAAACGCCTATAGAAACTAGCGAGGCCAAGGAAACTCCTCACTTGTGTGACCGTTTTGGGCTGCGGCCAACTCTCAATAGCTTCAATCTTAGCTTTATCAACTTCAATTCCCTGTCGAGTAACAACATAGCCAACAAAAGATACTCGGTCGGCGCAAAAGGTGCACTTCCCAAGGTTACCAAACAAACGTGCATCACGTAGAGCAATAAAAACAGCACGTAAATGTTCCAAATGTTCTTCCAAAGATTTGCTATAAATCAGTATATCATCAAAATAGACTACCACAAATCGTCCAATAAAAGCATGTAAAACTTCGTTCATTAGTCTCATGAAAGTACTAGGTGCATTAGTTAACCCAAAAGGCATGACTAACCACTCATATAAACCAAACTTAGTTTTAAATGCTGTTTTCCATTCATCTCCCAGTTTCATACGAATTTGATGGTATCCACTACGCAAATCAACTTTGGAAAATATTGTAGAGCCACTCAATTCATCAAGCATATCATCTAGCCTAGGAATAGGATGACGATAACGAATAGTAATGTTATTAATGCCTCTACAATCAACACACATACGCGATGTACCATCCTTTTTTGGCACAAGTATAATAGGAACAGCACAAGGACTAAGAGATTCGCGTATATAACCTTTGTCGAGCAGCTCCTGTACTTGACGCATAATCTCCTTCGTCTCCTCTGGATTGGTACGCTATGGTGCACGGTTGGGTAGCGATGCACCGGGAGTTAAGTCAATTTGATGCTCAATCCCTCGAATAGGTGGTAATCCCGGTGGCATGTCTTGTGGAAAGACGTCAGCGAACTCCTGCAAAATGTTAGTGACAGCAGGGGGCAAAGAGGAAGGCACGTCCTCGAATGAAAATAATGCCTCTTTGCACACAAAAGCATAGCAAACAGATTTGTTGAAATCTAGCTCATCAATATCAGATTTTGTGACAAGTAAACATGCACTTTTCAATTTAATTTCAGAAACAACACTAGATGGTTTATTATTAGGTTTCATTTGTTGCTCAAATTCTTTTGCCACAATCTGATTTTCACTCTTATTTTCCTCCTGTTTTGCTTTATTAGCTCTATTAATGTCATCTTTCAAAATGGAATCAGGAGTCATAGGAAGCCAAGTAATATGTTTATCCTTATGAACAAGAGTATACCGATTGTTTCTACCATGGTGTACAGAATTTTTATCAAATTGCCATGGTCTACCAAGTAATAAGGAACATGCTTGCATGGGTACCACATCTCAATCAACATAATCAGCATATGTAGAGATACTAAAATGCACACGAACAGTACGTGTTACCTTAACCTTTCCGCTGTTGTTGAACCATTGGATGTAGTAAGGATGTGGATGTGGTCTTGTGGTGAGAGATAGTTTCTCCACCATCTCCATGCTAGCCAAGTTGTTACAGCTCCCTCCATCTATGATGACGCGAACAGAACGTTCCTTCACAACTCCCTTTGTATGGAACAAATTATGCCTCTGATTTTGCTCTGCTTGTGTGACCTGCACACTCAAAACACGTTGAGCATCTAAACATTCATACCTGTCAGCGTCTTCAGGAGCCATGTATTGCGTCTCATTTTCAGAATCATCTCCACCATGTTCTTCACGTGTAATAAGAGCCAAAGTCTCCTCATCATAGTCACTAGCGGACTCATACCCACCATCCTCAGTAGCAATCATTACACGCTGAGATTTGCATTCTCGCGCATAATGTCCTCTTCCCTTACAACGACGACAAATAATATCACTTGTGTGCCCGGTTGATGCCATGGAAGAAGAAGAGCTCTGTGCAGGCCCGGCAGGTGCGCTCTTGGCAGATAGTGGTGGTTGTGCCTGCTTTCTTGTATCACGGCTGGAGGTGGAACCTGATGGAGGTGCTGGTGCAGTGGAAGTAGAAGATGCACGCGGTGTCCATGATGAAGGTCGACCTGCAGAAAAGTTAGTTCGCGCCAATGGTTGTCGATCCTGCACTTCATGTTCAGCTTTACAAGCAAGATGGAATAAACGAGTGATATTAGTATACTCCTTATACTCTAGAATGGTCTGAATCTCTCTATTTAAACCACCCATAAAACGTGCAAGCATAGCTTCATTCTCCTCAACAATACCACATCTAATCATGCCAGTTTGTAATTCCTGATAATATTCTTCTACAGAATTTTTCCCTTGTCGTAAACGCTGCAGTTTTTGAAGCAATTCACGTTGATAATATGGTGGAACCCAACGAGTACGCATAGCAGTTTTCAAAGCAGTCCAAGTAGCTGGAATAGGATATAATCTACAATGTTCAGACCACCATACACATGCAAAACTAGTGAAAGCACAAACAGCAGCAGCAACCCGTCTCTCCTCGGGATATTGTAAACATGTAAAAGTTGTTCATTTTCTAACTCCCAAGTAAGATATACATCAGGAATGTATCTACCCTCAAATGGTGGAATATTCAATTTCAGTTTAGGAACATGGTCATGATCTCGTACCTGAGGTGGTGGTGCAGGCCTACCGTTGCGAATATATACCTGAGGTCGACCTGCTGGAGGTGGTGCTGGTGGCTGCACGTAGTTCTGATTTTGATCAACCTCATCCTCATAATCGCCCGCATAATCGTCATCCTCCTCAGCCGCCGCAGTAGCAGGAGCCAAAGAAGCATCAACAGTAGGTGCAGCGGCACCCGAATTTTGACCAGTCTCAATTGGAACGCGCTGTGCTCGTCCCACTTGATTTGGAAGGCGGCGTTGGAGATGTGGTTGTTGTTGTTGTAGAGGTGCGACAGGTGCAGCCGGTGGTGGTTGGGGAAGACGCTCTAGCAATTCATTAAACCTGTTATCCAGCTTTGTCTCAAACGACTTCTCCACGGCATCTATCTTCTCCATAGCCTCTTCAAATCTGTTTAGCACATCTCCCACCTGGCCACTCATCATTTGCTGAAATTTATCATGCAACCCCTTGTTCGTCATGTTCTCCCAATCAGTCTCATCGGCTTGTGATCCTGCCATGGTTAGCAGCAATAGAAACACAAAAGAATATGATCCTACAGACTACTAGGAAGTGGTGGTGATGGTGGTGTGTCACAAATCCTTCAAGCGAATCTCAAATTCTTACCAGTTCTTACCCAGCAACAGGTGGTGATCGGCAACCATTGTAGTCAAAACTCTCAAAGCTTGGATAGAGCGATTACCAGGGAAAGTCAAACGCACGACGTAGATGTATGTGGAGCTGGGAAGGCTTATAATATGGTAGCAAAAAGGGTCAGCAATAATCAATTCAGATATGCAAAGTTGAATAAACGCTCAACGACGGTACTGTGCTGGTCCTAGGCTAGACCGTGCTAGAGACGCGAGCCTAGAACACTAACAAAATCATGGCGCTGCACGTAAACAAGGGAGGAGCACACTCTGAATTTTTTTTTGCACTTTTTTTTCCGCTTTCTTTTTTTTGCTCCGCAACAATTTTTTTTCGAAAAAGTCTACAAATGTTCTAAAAACTGCCTAGCCAGAATTTTCCTCTCTTTTTTTTTGAAACTGGAACTATTTTTCTACTACGGGTAACACAAAAGTTTGGCAGTCCTTCTCTGTCACGACTCGGAGTATGGCGTGATCTGGAAATCCAAAACAGAGTAACAAAATACTGGACTTGGACTAGGACTGGTGGCGGAGATGAATCTGGTGGAACTCGGACTAGTGGCGGAGATGAATCTGGTGGAACTCGGACTGGTGGCGGATATATGTTGCGGGTGTACTCGGATTGGCGTGATGGCGGCGGATATGTGGTGGCGTATATGGACTCGGATTGGCGGTGAATATGTGGTGGTGGTATATGGCAGCGGCGATGAAGTTGGTGCGGTGGTGGTATATGGCAGCAGCGATGATGATGATGCGGTGGTGATATATGGCAGCGGCGACGTGACAACCTGTGAACAGAACTCGAAACTCTAAAGGACTAGACGCTAAGACCAGCAACTTGACACGGCGATGCAACCGCAAATTCAACAAAGCAAACACAGAAAATATTATGCAAAGGCTCAGATTGGTTCGGATAGGATGAACTAACCCTAAATTTTTTTTGGCTTTTTCGTGGACTATAGGTATGATACCAATTGATAGAGGCAAAGGTGTCCCGTCTTTCGATGAGATGATGGATATCGCTTTGGTGGAAGTCGACTTTGACGATCCAACTACGAACGTGCGATGACGTCGCGCCTTAGCAATCGCTAAACCAACTCCGAGAGGTTATTGACCACACCGGAGCACGATCAACCTGACCACGAGGGTCTGTTTCCTGTGAGCAAACAAAGAACAAGCAAGAAACTGAGATTGCAATCTGGATATTGCGAATATAAGATGAAAGCTTTATTGATCAAGGTGGGGTTCTGTGACGCCTTTGTCTGGTCGTTGAACACAAACGAAGTACGCGAAGTTGCAGCTATGATGAACTTTTAATCTAAACAAAACCCAAAGTCTAAACGACGCCCTAAGGGCTGTATATATGGAGGAAGAGGGGGGAATTTCGTGGCCCTTGGGGAAGGGGTCCGAAACCAACCCTATCTCTTGTTTCCCCACATATATGGACTCTAAAAACAGCCTATACTCAAGTATTTCGAAATTACATGGGCCTGGCCCAATAATAAGGTGACGCAGCACCTAGAATAGCCTCTGGACGAAAGTTATGAAGTAACATCTTGTATATTTCGTCCAAGGCTTCATGCACGCATTATGGTGGCTTTCAACGTCCTGAAATCATCACTTGTAACTCCGTTCTTGTTCCCCATGCGCATGCCATCATCTCCATGCTTGTTCTTGCTCCAATGTTCATCCTTCTCAAAGCTAGGCCCTTCGTTTGTAAGCAAAACAAATGTATCCAATTTAGGCAGCATCATATTCTCATGAACATTAGAATCATTACCAAGAAACGAAAGTACCTGGTAATTTAATTGGCGTGCGTGAGCTCTAGTAATTGGCCCAGTATGTATAGCAGCAGGGGTTGTGGGTGTAACAATGGTATTGATGTCCTCATCACCCGGACATCCGGCCCGTAGCCCCGGACATCCGGCCCACAGCCCGGACATCCGGCTCCTGGAGCGCATTTTCGCACGCGGTTCTGGATATCAGGTCCCGGAAATCCGGCCCGAGCCCCGGATGTCCGACCCCTGTACATTTCAGCTTTTTTGTTTCACCGTTTTGTGCATAACTTCCACATCCGGAGTCCGATTTTCGCGTTCTTTAGCTCGTTGAGTAGCTATTGACATCCTCTACCCCTCTAGATAGGTCCCATCACCATTTGACTCCATCAAATTTTGACAATTTTGGCATCTTTGCCTAGGGCTTCCACCACAACTTCCGCATTGCCACCACCGACGTCCGCAACCTAACCAATTTTGTCCCCCTTTGCATTTGTGGTTGTTTGAGTTGTGATTCGAGTCTCTTAAGGTGTTTCGGCTTCTTAGGGACGGTTGCTTCTTCATCAACCACCACCACCACTATAACTTCCGTATAGGCTTACCCACCATACACTTCCACCACTCCATATAACCCAATTTTGTTTATGTTGTGAGTTGTGTCTCCTAAGGTGTTTCGGCTACTTAGGGACGTGCTTCCAACCCCGACATCGTGTATAGTTCACCACCTTACCCTCCATTTCCGCATTGCGTTTCAAAACCCCATCATTGCATTTCCGCAATCCATTGAGCTTCCGCAAAACCACCACCGCTTTCCACTACCACCGTTTTGACTTTTGTCCTTGAAATTTTGAGTTGTGGTTTTTCCGTTTCCTAAGGTGTTTCGGCTACTTAGGGACGAGTCTCCATCATCTTGGTATCTACATCAAGAACACCGCCACTCATCATCGCCAAGGACGGTAACCTCGACGACACCATTGTATATTCCCCTTGCTTTGCATTGATAACCCCTAGCCCATTTTGCGTCACTTGCCTATCGAGACTAGCCATTTGAATATTGCCGGCGACGTTACTTGTGCACATTAGTGATCATACTTCCCATAGCATACATACCATACCATATTGGTATCATATCATCTCTTGTGTCACAAGTTTGTTCCCGCATACACACTATTGCTATCTTGGTTTGTGCATTTTGCAAAGTGGCCATACATACAAAAAAAAGAATAAGCTTTTAAGCAAAAGAGAAGAGCAAAGAAGCTTGTAAGCAAGTGCCATAGCATCATACCACATTGCATATAAGATTGTCACATCCGATCATCTTGGATCATCTTGAGAGAAACACCGGGAACCATACATACATAGCATACTTGGGATAGAAGTTTATCCATTTTGCATATCATAGGTTGTGCACAAGTGTCGTATCCGCCTATTGCGCAATCGTGCTAGCGTCTCTCTTGAGTTGTGCAACACGAGCGTTTTCCGTGGACTCCACATTTTGTGCTCATTCCTTGGTTGCACGACCCCATTTATCTATCCGTGTGTGTGTTTCCGTGTGCCATTCTTTGCTATTGGTCTACTTGTTTCACTTGCGAATTTGTGAATCTCTTTCAACATTATTGACTCTTGCTAACATTTTGCATCAAATTTTTTGTGCCACTATCCTCACCGAGCTCCACTATAAGCCTTACTTGTGTAGGTGTGAGAAACCGATAAGAATTGGTACCAATTGTGCTATTTCCTTGTTACACATTGAGTGATCATTGACCCATCTTCAACATCGGTCAAGGTACATTTGGTATCGTTCTTCTCTTTCTCCCACTCACATTTGCTCGAGTCTTGTGATGGATAGGCAAGGCATTTCACCTTCGGTCTACAACAACGACGAGTTCGATTCCACGAACAACTCCAAGGACGCCAAGATGCAAGCTCAAATGGAGGAGATCAAATCCCTCATCAAGTCATACAAGCGGTCTTCCTCATCTTCGAGAAGACGCTCAAGAGCACATGCCTCCGAGCTACCATTTCCGGCAAGGTCACATCGGCATCGACACCATCACCACCAAGAACGTGAAGGTCAAGAGCTCTACACCAACAGCCGCTCAACGACTTCACCATCTCCCTTGGCATCTTCGCCAAGCGACTTCAAGGCCTCTTCGCCTACGGATATACGACATCTTCGCCAACAAGCACCTCAAGACTACGTTCAAGAGAAGCTCCCCAAGCTCAAGTCCGCGACTTCCACGAGCTACTACGACCTCGACACCGACCATGCGATTCCTTTCTATGGGACTCAAGAACCCAAGGAGTATCTCGAGTGGGAGCACCTAATGGACGACTACCTCAAGCTACATCAAGTTCCTCTCGAAGATCAAGTGAAGTGCGCCACAAGAAACTTCCACGACTACGCCTCGACATGGTGGCTTCACACACCTTCGGAAACCTACAACATGAGTTGGCCCAAGACGAAGAAAGCTTTGCGGCGAGAATTTGTGCCTCCAACCTACACGGAACAACTTCTACGCCAATTGGAGAACACCAACCAAGGATCCAAGTCCATCGACGCATACTTCAAGGAGATGAAGATTGCCTTGCGACGAGCCGGCGTGGACGACCCCATGTCAATGAAGTTCCACTTCATGATGGGATTGAACAATGCCATCTCCAAGACCATCTTCCTTGAGAACTACAAATCCCTCGACGACAACTACATTGGTGCTCTCAAGGCGGAACAAGAACTCATGAAGGCCAAGGCTTCTCCACCCCAAGCACACTTCTCGAAGTCCAAACTCAAAGACGACGAGCATGAGGCTAGTACCACCAAGATGTCCAAGCCCGAGCTCCAAAACGATGCTCCCAAGTTCGACTTCACCGCCATCCCTCTTTGTGGCATTATTGATGCCGAGTCCTCCACGACTCTTTTTCAAGATGGTGCGGCGACGAGTACGACTACGGAGACCTTCAAGGACCAAGCTTTTGAGGCAAGCGACATGGTGACGAGCAAGGATGATGCTTCCATCTTAGGAGGCGAGAGTGATGATGTGCCATCTTCGGCCTTCATCCACAGCGACGGCGATGAGATGGTTGAGTATTTCACTTCGACCACGGCGACGTATGATGACTTGAGTGACTTGTGCCACCATATTGAGAGTGAGAGTGACTTCACCACTAGCCCCATATCCGATGTGTTGCCCCAATTCCCATGTGAGGAGAGCCACAACCCCCACCACTTGAGTGAGATGAGTGACTCCACCATACGTGCGATTGAGTGCACCTACTTTGAGGGAGTGAGTGAACCACCACATAGAGAGAGTGAGGAGATTTTGAACTTTAACGACTTAACCTCTACCTCTATTGTGTCTTCTCATTTGGTGCTAGGTCTCATTTATGATGACGCGCCAATTCACGACGACTTCGTCCTTCCTATGGACATGACGATGGCCATGGTGGAATATGATGCACCCCCACATGGTTCCATCAAGATGAAGATGACCACAATTTGGTCTTTCCCACCTCACCTACACCACTTGAGTGGAATGACAAAGGTAACATAGGTGAAGGTGATGCTCTAGTCCCACTAGTGGACATTCTTGACATTGATTGCTTGCATGATGTTGATCAACCTATTACCATGCTTCATGCTAGTATGATTTCCCCATGCGATGATTTACCCATTTATGATGAGTTTGATGATTGCCATGTGGAGTCTATTAGTTATGATGCCATGTTACATAGGATTTCTTGTGACAACTCTCTAGGTCACATCATGTTTGACAACCCGCTTGACTTGTCATATGCTATGCATGAGATCAATCATATGTCATATTTGCAATCTCATCTTAGTGACTATGCATATGCCATTAAAATTAACCCAATTTGCACATATGGCATAGATGACAAGCCCATGGTTATTGGCATTTGTTTTTCTTGTGATTATATTGACATGCTCCCTTTGCATCATTTATCTCATATGCCATGCCATGACCACCTATCATCGGATATGCATTGTTTTGGATGTTGTCCATTTTCTCCATATGATGTTTCCAATATTGCTCATGAGGAGACCCCCATAGTTTCCTCATACATTTTCGGAGATTTTGATCCATCCCATCAATTGCATGATCCCAATACTTGTGTGCACAATATGCTCCCCATGAATCATAATGATATTTTTGTGCCATATACTAGTATGCTCAATTTGCATCCCCATCGTGTCATACATAACAACTATTCTTTCATGATGGATGACATGTTCTTATACCATGCATCAAATTTCTTTGAGCGATGCTTATCTTGTGCTAACACTCACTTGCACATACACATCATGATGGATGATGTGTACATTTACCACGCGCACAATTTCTTTGGTTTGTGTCTCTTTTGTGTAGGTACCCATGAATACTTGTCAACCTCGCAATCCCACGAGTTGACAAAACGAGCTCTAGAGAGCAATGATGACTTGGGACCCCATGGATTGCCTTTCCCACCGCTCTTCGCGCAAACACTTCGCGCATTTCTTTTACATGGCCCTCACATGGTTATGGGTTGTTGTCCATTATATATCATTTGCCCATCTTGCCATGTTCACTTTGCATGATATGCCCATTACTATGCCTTTGCCATCCATTTGTGACCCATGCTTTGCATTACACATGATGATTGATTCTAGTACTTGTATGTGTATTTGCAAGCGTGGTGGAGATATTGTTTGTTATTGCCATGATTGCTTTGTGCCCCATGCCTATAATGATACTATGATCTTAATTTGTGTTCGTGCTTGCGATATGTCATGTACATTGCCTATGCCTATTCTTTGCTCACATGACATGATTGCCATGATTTCCTCTAGTGTGTTGCATCTTCGCTCCACTAGTTTGCACGACTTGGTTATTATTGCTTGCCTTGTTGCATCACCAATGATTTATACTTGCTCACTTCATGCGGTTGATGACAACTATCTACATGCTTTGCACATGATTGTTATTGCTTCTTGTCATATCTCTCCATATGTTGCCTCTATCATGATAGATGATTTGACATGTATTGAGTGCAACAATGCTATTAGTCTTGCTTATGAGTTTGCCCCATAGCATTCTCACACATATTTGGAGATTTCGACATATTTCTTGTGAAGCCTGCTTGTCTTACCGCTTTGCACCATATACCTAGTGCCATGAATATTGCCATTGTTGCATCATATTATTCGTGCACTTGTGCTTCTAATGGTTATGTGCAAGAGAAGAGAACCATCATGATGGATGATGTGTTTATCTACCATGCGCATACGTTCTTTGTTTTGTTGTGTGCATGTGTAGGATACTTGGACTTTGTGTCGACTTCCGCTTCACGTGAGTTGACCATTCGAGCTCTTGAGAGCGAGCCTCATACATTCGACCACGACTCGTTTCTACGCCACCTTTCCTACCACTTCGGCATTGTGAAGAATGCACAAGGACACGCCATCAAGGTGATATCTTTCTTGAGCATGGATATTGCAGATCATACTACTTGTGTTGCTTGCACCATGAGACTTATTGTTCATCTTGGACTACTTGATTGCACACTTGATAGAGATCTTGCTTCGACTTGTCATTTTCACCGTCCCATGCAGCATGATATATATGCCTTGTGTGTTGCATCCAATTCTTGGATTACTTGCTCCTCTCATATGTTTGGTTGCAACAATGTCATCCCTTCACATATGCCATGTCCCATTGTGATGAGGACATCAATACAATTATTACACCCACAGTCCCTGCTGCTATACATACTGGACCAATTACTAGAGCTCGCGCACGCCAATTAAATTACCAGGTACTTTCGTTTCTTGCTAATGATTCTAATGTTCATGAGAATATGATGCTGCCTAAATTGGATACATTTGTTTTGCTTACAAATGAAGGGCCTAGCTTTGAGAAGGATGAACATTGGAGCAAGAACAAGCATGGAGATGATGGCATGCGCATGGGGAACAAGAACGGAGTTACAAGTGATGATTTCAGGACGTTGAAGCCACCATAATGCGTGCATGAAGCCTTGGACGAAATATACAAGATGCTACTTCATAACTTTCGTCCAGAGGCTATTCTAGGTGCTGCGTCACCTTATTATTGGGCCAGGCCCATGTAATTTCGAAATACATAAGTATAGGCTGTTTTTAGAGTCCGTATGTGTGGGGAAACAAGAGATAGGGTTGGTTTCGGACCCCTTCCTCAAGGGCCACGAAATTCCCCCCTCTTCCTCCATATATACAGCCCTTAGGGCATCGTTTAGACTTTGGGTTTTGTTTAGATTAAAAGTTCTCCATAGCTGCAACTTCGCGTACTTCGTTTGTGTTCAGCGACCAGACAAAGGCGTCACAGAACCCCACCTTGATCAATAAAGCTTTCATCTTATATTCGCAATATCCAGATTGCAATCTCAGTTTCTTGCCTGTTCTTCGTTTGCTCGCAGGAAACAGACCCTCGTGGTCAGGTTGATCGTGCTCCGGCGTGGTCGATAACCTCTCGGAGTTGGTTTAGCGATTGCTAAGGCGCGACGTCCTCGCACGTTCGTAGTCGGATCGTCAAAGTCGACTTCCATCAAAGCGATATTCATCATCTCATCGAAAGACGGGACACCTTTGCCTCTATCAAGTGGTATCAGATTTCCAGGTTGCTCGGTGAGATTTTACAGTTTTTCGTAGTTTAGATCGAGTCTGTTCTTCATACCTACAGTCCACGAAAAAGCCACACAAAAAAATTAGGGTTAGTTCATCATATCCGAACCAATCTGAGCCTTTGCATAATCTTTTTAGGGTTTTTGCTTTGTTGAATTTGCGGTTGCATCGTCGTGTCAAGTTGCTGGTCTTAGAGTCTAGTCTTTTAGAGTTTCGAGTTCTGGTCATAAGTTGTCACGCCGCCGCCGCACCATCATCATCGCCTTGCCATCTACCACCATTGCTCATCCGCCACCGCTCTGAATCCGTATCTATATACCACCACCAATCCGTATCCATATACCACCACCGATCCATATCCATATACCACTACCGCTACCATATACCACCACCGCTGCCATATCCTACCGCCATATATCCACCACCAATCCGAGTTCTTTTCATATTCGGTTGGTTTTAGAGATCCATATATTTTCCGTTTCGTGTTTCCTTGCCTGAGTAGGTCTCGGAAAAAAAAAGAGTCTGGAGACCCCCGGGCAGTTTTTAGGCCAAAATTTCGGCAACCAAAAATATTTTTTCCCTATCCTATTTTTAGGCCCCGGGTAGTGTTTTGAGACACTCGCCATCATAGTGATTTTTTGTCGCACTTTTTCGTCGTCGCTGCCCTGATTTCCGAAAAAAAAATAGTCAAAAAATTTTGTGCCCATCCTGTCAGTTTGACCTGGGAAGAGTTTTGAGACACTCGCCATTATAGTGATTTTTCGCCAAAAAAAAAAGAGCGCAAAAAAAAAGAGCGCAAAAAAAAAGAGCGAAAAAAAATTCCAGAGTGTGCTTTTCCCTTGTTTACGTGCAGCGCCGTGATTTTGTTAGTGTTCTAGGCTCGCGTCTCTAGCACGGTCTAGCCTAGGACCAGCACAGTACCGTCGTTGAGCGTTTATTCAACTTTGCATCTCTGAATTGATTATTGCTTACCATTTTGCTACCATATTATAAGCCTTCCCAGCTCCACATAAGTCTACATCGTGCGTTTGACTCTCCCTGGTAATCGCTATATCCAAGCTTTGCGAGTTTTTGACTACAACGGTTGCCGATCACCACCTGCTGCTGGGTAAGAACTGGTAAGAATTTGAGATTCGCTTGAAGGTTTTGTGACACACCACCATCCCACCACTTCTAGTAGTCTGCAGGATCATATTCTTTTGTGTTTCTATTGCTGCTAACCATGGCAGGTTCACAAGCCGATGAGACTGATTGGGCGAACATGACGAACAAGGAGTTGCATGATAAATTTCAGCAAATGATGAGTGGCCAGGTGGGAGATGTGCTAAACAGATTTGAAGAGGCTATGGAGAAGATAGATGCCGTGGAGAAGTCGTTTGAGACAAAGCTGGATAACAAGTTTACTGAATTACTCAAGCGTCTTCCCCAACCACCACCGGCTGCACATGTCGCACCTCTACAACAACAACAACCACATCTCCAACGCCGCCTTCCAAATCAAGTGGGACGGGCACAGCGCGTTCCAATTGAGATTGGTCAAAATTCGGGTGCTGCTGCCCCTACTGTTGATGCTTCTTTGGCTCCTGCTCCTGCGGCGGCTGAGGAGGATGACGATTATGCGGGCGATTATGAGGATGAGGTTGATCAAAATCAGAACTACGTGCAGCCACCAGCACCACCACCAGCAGGTCGACCTCAGGTATATATTTGCAACGGTAGGCCGGCACCACCACCTCAGGTACGAGATCATGACCATCTCCCTAAACTGAAATTGAATATTCCACCATTTGAGGGTAGATATGTTCCTGATATATATCTTACTTGGGAGTTAGAAACTGAACAACGATTTACATGTTTACAATATCCTGAGGAGAGACGTTGATGAGGACATGACTACCTTGGATACGACCAAAAATATTGCATACATGCATATTTGTCAGGTGATTTCTAGTGCAAACTATTCAATAATCTATTTATGTTATTCAGAACAAAAATACTTCACACACTTTTGTGTTTTGTCTAATTGCAGGTGTATGGGACATTTGTACAATCCACATATGAAGATAAGGCAAAAGGAGAAGTTTAGGTTCTGTTCAAAAAGTCCTCTCACGTCACTTTTGGGCCAAGAGAAGATAGAGTCCAAGTCTCTCACGTTCTGGATTCAGATTCGGACTGCACAGACATACCTGACTCAAAACGCCAACAACTTTTTCATACGGACTCCGAATTGGGTGATTCTTTTTTTGTTGGAAACTAGATTTCGTGCTCTTTCCAACCCAATTGGATTCACCTTTAAATTCGTCCGGAGCATTGAGTTATGGTCGAAACAATCTGACGTTGCACCAGAATCCGAGTCAAACTACAAGTCCAAAGGTGTTGCATCACCTCCACTTGGGCCCATGAGCCTTGTACGACCTAGGGTTGGTTTTAGGCTGTCTTGGGACGTCCTCCCACCTCCTTGGCCGCCACCCCTTGCTCCTATATAAGTAGATCCATCTAGTAGCTTTTTCCTTGGGATTTGTTTAGTTAAAAGTTAGCCATTGCAACTTCGTGTACTTCGTTTGTGTCCAACGACCAGACCAAGACCGCTTACGGATCCCCACCACTATCAATACTTCATATATATTCGCAATATTCAGATTGCATTATCATATTCTTGCTCGTTCTTCGATTGCTTGCAGGAATAGACCTTCGTGGTCAGGCTGATCGTGCTTCCGGCATCGTCAGTAACCTCAGGAGATTGGTTTAGCGATTGATAAGGCGCAACGTCGTGCACGTTTGTAGTCGGATCGTCAAAGTCGTCTCCACCAAATCGATAGTTATCATCTCATCGAAAGATCGGGACACCCTCGCCTCTATCAAGTGGTATCAGATTTCCAGGTTGCTCGGTGAGATTTTACAGTTTTTCGTAGTTTAGATCGAGTCTGTTCTTCATACCTACAGTCCACGAAAAAGCCACAAAAAAAAATTAGGGTTAGTTCATCATATCCGAACCAATCTGAGCCTTTGCATAATCTTTTTAGGGTTTTTGCTTTGTTGAATTTGCGGTTGCATCGTCGTGTCAAGTTGCTGGTCTTAGAGTCTAGTCTTTTAGAGTTTCGAGTTCTGGTCATAAGTTGTCACGCCGCCGCCGCACCATCATCATCGCCTTGCCATCTACCACCATTGCTTATCCGCCACCGCTCTGAATCCGTATCTATATACCACCACCAATCCGTATCCATATACCACCGATCCGTATCCATATACCACTACCGCTACCATATACCACCACCGCTGCCATATCCTACCGCCGTATATCCACCACCAATCCGAGTTCTTTTCATAGTCGGTTTGTTTTAGAGATCCATATATTTTCCGTTTCGTGTTTCCTTGCCTGAGTAGGTCTCGAAAAAA
>NC_057811.1:234947094-234959950 GCF_018294505.1 Triticum aestivum | reverse complement strand
ACCTTATTATTGGGCCAGGCCCATGTAATTTCGAAATACATAAGTATAGGCTGTTTTTAGAGTCCGTATGTGTGGGGAAACAAGAGATAGGGTTGGTTTCGGACCCCTTCCTCAAGGGCCACGAAATTCCCCCCCTCTTCCTCCATATATACAGCCCTTAGGGCGTCGTTTAGACTTTGGGGGTTTTGTTTAGATTAAAAGTTCGCCATAGCTGCAACTTCGCGTACTTCGTTTGTGTTCAGCGACCAGACAAAGGCGTCACAGAACCCCACCTTGATCAATAAAGCTTTCATCTTATATTCGCAATATCCAGATTGCAATCTCAGTTTCTTGCCTGTTCTTCGTTTGCTCGCAGGAAACAGACCCTCGTGGTCAGGTTGATCGTGCTCCGGCGTGGTCGATAACCTCTCGGAGTTGGTTTAGCGATTGCTAAGGCGCGACGTCCTCGCACGTTCGTAGTCGGATCGTCAAAGTCGACTTCCATCAAAGCGATATTCATCATCTCATCGAAAGACGGGACACCTTTGCCTCTATCACATTGCTTGTCACATGATTGACTTGATTGCCTCACACATGATGAACAATTGCTCTTTCTATTGTGTTGAGTGCCACACTATGTTCACTACACCCTATGCACATTATGCTTGGATTGTCTTGCACTTAACCCATGTGTTTAGACATCTCATCTTCTTAGGTGTCGTGAATGATTCCTATGCCTACCATAGACCTTTCATTGAGCGCTTTGCCCATGCTTGCTATGAACATGAGGTAGATGCTTATTCTCTTGACACACATATTTACATCTCTACCTCCAATTTACATGCTTGCCCCCATGATATCTTTGCTTGTGCTCGATTGATATACTTACATGCCATGTCTCAATCCTTTGTCACACCATATGCTTTGCATGATGACGATACTTGTTTGGTGAATCACCTCTTGAATGCTTGGTTTTGCACTAACGCTAACCACATTCGTTTTTCCAAGTGTTTGTTGTCCTTACTCCTTTTGAAGGAATCACAAGACGGTGCGACATTGGAGAGTGCCCATTTCGAGCTTCAAGATGACACGTACTTGGTGAACGTCCACTTCTACACGGCGAAGCCATCTCTTTTCCATGGTGATTTGGTTTTCGATCCGAGGCCGGATCTTTCCCAAGGGAGGGGAGATGATGCGGAGCATCCTATGGACATCACCATGTCAAGAGTCCATTCGGCGAGTGACACGTGCGACATCTACTTCACATACGCAAAGGTGAATCATCTCCTTTACACGTGCTCACTTGACCCCTTCGAGGATGGTATACTACTTGACACTCCACTCGTGTGCATGCATAGGTATTGTCGGAACACTACGGACGACGAGGAGGAGTGCAAGCGCCAAGGTACAACTACACCATCCGCGAGGGAGCCCTGGAAGCGACGACGGAAGAAGACGGAGCTGCTGAAGCTACAGCGGCCGGACATTCGGGCCAAAGGCCGGACATCCGGCGCCTGTGCAGCTGCCAAGGAGCTGCACCAACAGACGGCCAACAGCATCAGCGGCCGGACATCCGGCGCCAGCCCCGGACATCCGGCGCCTCGCCAAAGCCCAGACATCCGGCCCTTCCCCCGGAAATCCGGCATCAACGACAGAAGACATCCAGAAGTTTTACCCTCCAGCCCGGACATCCGGCCCCTCCTGAAGCCCCGGACATCCGGCCCGTCGCCCGGACATCCGGCCACCCCTGTCTGCGCACGGTAAGGGCCGAGGCCCGTGTACCCCTTCGACCCCCTAGACTATATATACTCTTTCTCCTCCATCTTTCTAGGGTTAGCAAAGGATTAGCTCATTTAGAGATAGAGCTTTGCTCATCCATATCGGATCTACTCCACGAGAGAGACTGCGGCCCCTCTACGGAGAAGATCCACCTTGGATTCAAGACCCCTCACGGGAAGATCCCCTCGTGGATTCAAGACCTCCTCACGGAGAAGAACCGGTTACCGTTTGTATCGTCCGTTGTTGACTTTGGATCTTGTATCTTACCTTTGTGTTCATCGATCTAGCGCATGTGTGATCTATTCTTGTTGGTTGAGTGATTTCTCTCGTGTTCCTCTTGTGTTTCCCCTCGTGTTCATCACGTTCTTCGTAGGGATCCGCTCCTTTCGTGAAAGATCGGCCATCTAGGGTTCCACCCTACATCAGTTGCTCTTCATTGTGTTGGGGTCGGGGATGATGACGCCCATGTCGTTGAGGATTGACATTGTCATGTTGCTCTTGGCAAAGAGGGTTGTCTTCCTCATGTTGCTCTTGGCGAGGAGGGCTGTCGACCTCATGTTGCTCTTGGCGAGGAAGGGGTCCATTATCTTCTTGCTCTCGATGGACTTGACGTTCTTGTCTCACTCGAGGAGGAGCTTGTCGATCTTGACGAGGAGCTTGTCGATCTTGAGGAGGAGCTTGTTGATGCACACGTGCTTGGTAAATCCTTTCTTGAGCTTCGTCGCGAAGTGCTTCTTGATGTAGACGAGCTTGTCGGCCTCGATTGGCTACGGCACGACTTGAATCTTGAAGGGCACGTCGCGCCTCAAGTGCTTGAGCTTCACGTAGTTGTTGTTCTTGACGTTGCGCCTCGGCATCTTGTGCATCTTGATGTTGTCGCGCTCGCTCCTCTTGTTCTTGTTGTCGTTTGCGTTGCCGTTCTTGTGCTTGCGCAAATGTAGCTTGGTTTTGACGATGTCGATGCTCTTGCGAGTCGGTGTCGTGTAGAGGATTGCGGTTTGCTTGACGGTCTTGACGCGCGGCACGACGAAGAGTGTTTGATGTTGGTGTACTTGAACCGGAGATAGTGTCGTCGGAGTGTCGACTTGAGCGGCTCCGTCTTGAAGAGGACGAAGTTGTAGAAGAGCGGACCATCATGGTTCGGATATCTTCTTTGAGGGAACTCATGGATGTGTCGAAGTAGTCTCTTGTACGTTGCTCGGATTGTCATAGATCGGTGGCGAGGTTGTCAATGCGATCGCCCAAAGCAAGTTGTTCTTCATGCAAAGCCCGATGTGCACCAAATAGTTGAGTCTTGGTGACGTACGAGGACATGTCGTCGTCTTGCTCCAAGAAGAGTGGGTTGGTAGAAGTACTTGGCCTATCCATCATTCCAAAAAAAGATATGTGAGTTGGAGAAAAAGAAGAACCAATACCAAATGTACCTTGACCGATGTTGAAAATGGATCAAAGATCACTCCAATGTGTAACAAGGAAATAGCACAATTGGTACCAATTCTTGTCGGTTTCTCACACCTACACAAGTAAAAGCTTATGGTGGAGCTTGGTTAGGATGATGGCACAAAATTTGATGCAATTCTAAGTGAGACTCAATAATGTTGGAAAAGATTCACAAATTTGCAAATGAAACAAGTAGACCAATAGCAAGATAAGGTACACGGAAACACACACGCAAATAGATAAGTGGGGTTGGGCAACCAAGGATGAGCAAAAATGTGGAATCCACTAAGATGCTCTTGTTGCACAACACTAGAGAGACTCTAGCATGATTGCACAATAGGCGGATATGAACTTGTGCATAACCTACTAAGCAAAAATGCAACGACTTCTATCCCAAGTATGCTATATGTATGATGTTTCTATGCTTTGATCCAAGATGATCGAGTATGACAATCTTAATGTTGTATGATGCTATGGTTCTTGCTTATAAGCTCTTTGCTTATCTTTCCTCTTTTGCTTAAAAGCTTGTTTGGCTCTTTGTTGTTTGAGCTCTTTTCTCATGCAATGCTTGACGAACCAAGATAGCAATTGTGTATGCGATGACAACTTTGTGACACAAGAGATGATACCAAGATATGCAACACGATGATATTGTATGTATGCTATGGATAGTATGATCACTAATGTGCACAAGTCACGTTGCCGGCAATACTCAAAGGCTAGTCTCGATGGGTAAGTGACGCAAAAGTAAGGCTATGGGGTTATCAATGCAAATGCAAGAAGGTATGATGATATCACGATACCAAGATGATACCAAGATGAGGTGATACCGAAGTGATGTAGTCGTTCGTAGTAGTCCTTGGCGAAGATGAGCAGTGGGGATGTTGATGTTGAACCGTTCCTAGTTAGCCGAAACACCCTAGGAAACGATGAACCACAACTCAAATTCTCAAAACCAAAGTCAAAATGGTGGTGTCGAAGTTGGCAATGCGGAAGTGAGATTGTTTGCGGAAAGCGGTGGTGTTATGCAAATGATATGGTGATGCGGAGCATCCTATGGACATCACCATGTCAAGAGTCTGTTTGGCGAGTGACACGTGCGACATCTACTTCACATACACAAAGGTGAATCATCTCCTTTACATGTGCTCACTTGACACCTTCGAGGATGGTATACTACTTGACACTCCACTCGTTTGCATGCATAGGTATTGTCGGAACACTACGGACGACCAGGAGGAGTGCAAACGCCAAGGAACAACTACACCATCCGCGAGGGAAGCCTGGAAGCGACGACGGAAGAAGACGGAGCTGCTGAAGCTACAACGGCCGGACATCCGGGCCAGAGGCCGGACATCCGGCGCCTGTGCAGCCGGCCAACAACTGCACCAACAGACGGCCGAAAGTATCAGTGGCCGGACACCCGGCGCTAGCCCGGACATCCGGCGCCTCAGCAACGCCCGGACATCCGGCGACCAACCCCGAAAATCCGGCGACGACTGATGAGGACATCAATACCATTGTTACACCCACAACCCCTACTGTTACATATAATGGACCAATTACTAGAGCTCGCGCACGCAAATTAAATTACCATGTACTTTCGTTTCTTGGCAATGATTCTAATGTTCATGAGAATATGATGCTGCCTAAATTGGATACTTTTGTTTTGCTTACAAATGAAGGGCCTGGCTTGGAGAAGGATGAACATTGGAGCAAGAACAAGCATGGAGTTGATGGCATGTGCAAGGGGAACAAGAACGGAGTTACCAGTGATGATTTCAGGACTTTGAAGCCACCATAAGGAGTGCATGAAGCCTTGGACGAAATATACAAGATGCCACTTCATAAATTTCGTCCAGAGGCTATTCTAGGTGCTGCGTCACCTTATTATTGGGCCTGGCCCATGTAATTTCGAAATACTTGAGTATAGGCTATTTTTAGAGTCCGTATGTGTGGGGAAACAAGAGATATGGTTGGTTTCGGACCCCTTCCCCAAGGGCCACGAAATTCCCCCCTCTTCCTCCATATATACAGCCCTTAGGGCGTCGTTTAGACTTTGGGTTTTGTTTAGATTAAAAGTTTGCCATAGCTGCAACTTCGCGTACTTCGTTTGTGTTCAACGACCAGACAAAGGCGTCACAGAACCCCACCTTGATCAATAAAGCTTTCATCTTATATTCGCAATATCCAGATTGCAATCTCAGTTTCTTGCTTGTTCTTCGTTTGCTCGCAGGAAACAGACCCTCGTGGTCAGGTTGATAGTGCTCCGGCGTGGTCAATAACCTCTCGGAGTTGGTTTAGCGATTGCTAAGGCGCGACGTCCTCGCACGTTCGTAGTCGGATCGTCAAAGTCGACTTCCATCAAAGCGATATCCATCATCTCATCGAAAGACGGGACACCTTTGCCTCTATCAAGTGGTATCAGATTTCCAGGTTGCTCGGTGAGATTTTACAGTTTTTCGTAGTTTAGATCGAGTATGTTCTTCATACCTACAGTCCACGAAAAAGCCACACAAAAAAAAATTAGGGTTAGTTCATCATATCCGAACCAATCTGAGCCTTTGCATAATCTTTTTCGGGGTATTTGCTTTGTTGAATTTGCGGTTGCATCGTCGTGTCAAGTTGCTGGTCTTAGAGTCTAGTCTTTTAGAGTTTCGAGTTCTGGTCATAAGTTGTCACGCCGCCGCCGCACCATCATCATCACCTTGCCATCTACCACCATTGCTTATCCGCCACCGGTCTGAATCCGTATCCATATACCACCACCAATCCGTATCCATATACCACCACCGATCCGTATCCATATACCACCACCGCTACCATATACTACCACCGCTGCCATATCCTACCACCATATATCCACCACCAATCCGAGTTCTTTTCATATTCGGTTTGTTTTAGAGATCCATCTATTTTCCGTTTCGTGTTTCCTTGCCTGAGTAGGTCTCGGAAAAAAAAACGAGGAGCGCAAAAAAAAGAGCGCGAAAAAAAAGAGCAAAAAAAAAATTCCAGAGTGTGCTTTTCCCTTGTTTACGTGCAGCGCCGTGATTTTGTTAGTGTTCTAGGCTCGCGTCTCTAGCGCGGTCTAGCCTAGGACCAGCACAGTACCGTCGTTGAGCGTTTATTCAGCTTTGCATCTCTGAATTGATTATTGCTGACCATTTTTGCTACCATATTATAAGCCTTCCCAGCTCCACATACATCTACATCGTGCGTTTGACTTTCCCTGGTAATCGCTCTATCCAAGCTTTGAGAGTTTTGACTACAATGGTTGCCGATCACCACCTGTTGCTGGGTAAGAACTGGTAAGAATTTGAGATTCGCTTGAAGGATTTGTGACACACCACCATCACCACCACTTCCTAGTAGTCTGTAGGATCATATTCTTTTGTGTTTCTATTGCTGCTAACCATGGCAGGATCACAAGCCGATGAGACTGATTGGGAGAACATGACGAACAAGGAGTTGCATGATAAATTTCAGCAAATGATGAGTGGCCAGGTGGGAGATGTGCTAAACAGATTTGAAGAGGCTATGGAGAAGATAGATGTCGTGGAGAAGTCGTTCGAGACAAAGCTGGATAACAAGTTTACTGAATTACTCAAGCGTCTTCCCGAACCACCACCGGCTGCACAAGTCGCACCTCTACAACAACAACAACCACATCTCCAACGCCGCCTTCCAAATCAAGTGGGACGAGCACAGCGTTTTCCAATTGAGACTGGTCAAAATTCGGGTGCTGCTGCACCTACTGTTGATGCTTCTTTGGCTCCTGCTACTGCGGCGGCTGAGGAGGATGACGATTATGCGGGCGATTATGAGGATGAGGTTGATCAAAATCAGAACTACGTGCAGCCACCAGCACCACCACCAGCAGGTCGGCCTCAGGTATATATTCGCAACGGTAGGCCGGCACCACCACCTCAAGTACGAGATCATGACCATGTTCCTAAACTGAAATTGAATATTCCACCATTTGAGGGTAGATATGTTCCTGATATATATCTTACTTGGGAGTTAGAAACTGAACAACGATTTACATGTTTACAATATCCTTAGGAGAGACGTGCTCCTGCTGCTGTTTGTGCTTTCACTAGCCCGTTGTGGATGACACCTCGGTCAAATTGCCATGGCCATCCAAGAAGGAGGTGGCACACGGTCATTGGAAGGACATCACACTCCAAAGTGTCTTCATAGGCGCTGATCTTGAAAGAGACATGTACCCTATGCTCGACTTGGATGGTGCCGGTGTCGCTTAGCCATTGAACCTTGTAGGGGTGCGGGTTCTTCATCTTGACCAATTGGAGTTTGGAGCATAGTTCTTCACTTGCGAGGTTATGGCAACTCCCTCCATTGATGATGACCTTGACGGACCTTCCATTGATTCCGGCCTTTGTGTGGAAGATATGGCATCTTTGGTCTTCTTCTTGTTGATGTTGAAGAGTCAAGACTTTGGACACAACAAGAGCGGGGCTTGAATCTTCGTCACAAAAGACTTGATCATCTTCATCTTCGTTGTTCACTTGTCGGTGCATGGCCACTTTCTCAAGGGCTTCCATTTCTCCTTCACTCATGGAGTCATAGGTTCCGTCGTCGTTGAGGATCATGGTGCGCTTGTTTGTGCACTCGAAAGACTTGTGGCCTCGGCCGCCGCATGTGAAGCATTTGAAGGAACTTGTCTTGATGGTCTCATCGGTTGGGGTAGAGGATGATGAAGCTCTCAGCTTGGAGTTGCTTGAAGTAGGAGGACGACTTGAGCTTGTCGAAGCTTTCTTGTAACTTGACTTGTCGCCATTGCTTGTAGATGGTTTGGTTGAGGTAGAAGGTGTTTGAGTCATTGAAGCTTGGGTGTTGGAGAAGCCGTAGGACTTGGAAGAGAACTTGGCATACTTGAAGTCGTCTTGTACTTGCCGTTCCGCTTTGGTAGCTTGATGCACTAGCTCGATGAGGTTCGAGTATGGTTGGAAGTCGGCAATCTTCTTGATAGGGTGATTGAGTCCATTCAAGAAACGTGCCATAGTTTGCTCATCATCTTCTTTGACATTGGCTCGTATCATGGCAATCTCCATTTCCTTGTAGTACTCTTCAACGCTCTTGGTTCCTTGCTTGAGTTGTTGGAGTTTCTTGAAAAGGTCGCGGTTGTAGTAGTTTGGCACGAATCGTGCTCTCATGACATCCTTCATTTGTGCCCAAGTGGTGATGGGTGGTTCACCTCTTGCCTCTCGGCGCTCAATGACTTGTTCCCACCAAATGAGGACATAGTCTTGGAATTCGAGGGATGCCTTCACGATCTTCTTCTCTTCTTCGTAGTTGTGCAAGAGGAAGATTTTGTCAACCTTTAATGCCCATGAGATGTACTCTTCGGGGTCATTGCTACGTGTGAACTTGGGCATGGTGAACTTTAGCTTGCCGTATCGTTGCTCTTCATTGTGTTGGGGTCGTGGATGATGATGCCCATGTCGTTGAGGATTGACGATCTCATGTTGCTCTTGGCGAGGAGGGTTGTCTTCCTCATGTTGCTCTTGGCGAGGAGGGTTTTCTTCCTCATGTTGCTCTTGGCGAGGAGGATTTCCATTGTCTTCATGCTCTCGATGAACTTGATGGTCTTGGCGAGCTTGTCGAGGAGCTTGTCGATCTTGAGGAGGAGCTTGTCGATGTACAGGTGCTTGATAAACCCTTTCTTGAGCTTCGTCGTGAAGTGCTTCTTGATGTAGACGAGCTTGTCGGCCTCGGTTGGCTACGGCACGACTTGAATCTCGAAGGGCACGTTGCGCCTCAAGTGCTTGTGCTTCACGAAGTTGTTGTTCTTGACGTTGCGCCTCGGCATCTTGTGCATCTTGATGTTGTCGCGCTTGCTCCTCTTGTTCTTGTTGTCGTTGGCGTTGCCGTTCTTGTGCTTGCGCGAATGTAGCTTGGTTTTGACGATGTCGAAGCTCTTGAGAGTCGGCATCGTGTAGAGGATTGCAGTTAGCTTGACGGTCTTGACGCGCGGCACGACGAAGAGTGTTCGATGTCGGTGTACTTGAACCGGAGATCGTGTCGTCGGAGTGTCGACTTGAGCGACTCCGTCTTGAAGAGGATGAAGTTGTAGAAGAGCGGACCATCATGGTTCGGATATCTTCTTTGAGGGAACTCATGGATGTGTCGGAGTAGTCTCTTGTACGTTGCTCGGATTGTCGTAGGTCGGTGGCGAGGTTGTCGATGCGGTCGCCCAAAGCAAGTTGTTCTTGATGCAAAGCTCGGTGTGCGCCAAATAGTTGCGTTTTGGTGACATAGGATGACATGTCGTCATCTTGCTCCAATAAGAGTGGGTTGGTAGAAGTACTTGGCCTATCCATCATTCCAAACAAAGATATGTGAGTGGGAGAAAAGGAAGAACCAATACCAAATGTACCTTGACCGATGTTGAAGATGGATCAAAGATCACTCCAATGTGTAACAAGGAAATAGCACAATTGGTACCGATTCTTGTCAGTTCCTCACACCTACAGAAGTAAAAGCTTATGGTGGAGCTTGGTTAGGATGGTGGCACAATTTTTGATGTGAATGTAAGCAAGATTCAATAATGTTGGAGAAGATACGCGACTTGTAAATGCAACAAGTAGACCAATAGCAAGATATGGTACACGGAAACACAACACACGGAAAGATAAATGGGGTCGTGCAACCAAGGGTGAGCCAAAATGTGGAATCCACGAAAATGCTCTTGTTGCACAACACTAGAGAGACGCTAGCACGATTGCACAATAGGCGGATACGAACTTGTGCACAACCAACTAAGCAAAAATGCAACGACTTCAATCCCAAGTATGCTCTATGTATGATGTTCCGAAGATATGATCCAAGATGATCAAGTATGACAATCTTAATGTTGTATGATGCTATGGTTCTTGCTTATAAGCTCGTTGCTTATCTTTCCCTTTTGCTTAAAAGCTTGTTTAGCTCTTTGTTGTTTGAGCTCTTTTCTCATGCAATGCTTCACGAACCAAGATAGCAATTGTGTATGCAATGACAACTTTGTGACACACAAGAGATGATTCCAAGATATGCAACACGATGATAGTATGTATGCTATGGGAAGTATGATCACTAATGTGCACAAGTCACGTTGCCGGCAATACTCAATGGCTAGTCTCGATGGGTAAGTGACGCAAGAGTAAGGCTATGGGGTTATCAATGCAAATGCAAGCGAGTATGATGATATTACGATACCAAGTTGAGGTTGATACCACAAAGGCGTAGTCGTTCGTAGTAGTCCTTGGCGAAGATGAGCGGTGGTGATGTTGATGTCGAACCGTCCCTAAGTAGCCGAAACATGATAGGAAACGGTGAGCCACAACTCAAATTCTCAAAACCAAATGTGACAAAATGTGTCGGAGTTGGTAGCTGTCAAATGGTGGTATGGTTTGGGGTATTGGAAGGGTTTGCGGAGGGGTTTGCGGAAGTTAGGTGGTTGATAGAGGCAAAGGTGTCCCGTCTTTCGATGAGATGATGGATATCGCTTTGGTGGAAGTCGACTTTGACGATCCGACTACGAACGTGCGATGACGTCGCGCCTTAGCAATCGCTAAACCAACTCCGAGAGGTTATTGACCACGCCGGAGCACGATTAACCTGACCACGAGGGTATGTTTCCTGCGAGCAAACGAAGAACAAGCAAGAAACTGAGATTGCAATCTGGATATTGCGAATATAAGATGAAAGCTTTATTGATCAAGGTGGGGTTCTGTGACGCCTTTGTCTGGTCGTTGAACACAAACGAAGTACGCGAAGTTGCAGCTATGGCGAACTTTTAATCTAAACAAAACCCAAAGTCTAAACGACGCCCTAAGGGCTGTATATATGGAGGAAGAGGGGGGAATTTCGTGGCCCTTGGGGAAGGGGTCCGAAACCAACCCTATCTCTTGTTTCCCCACACATACGGAATCTAAAAACAGCCTATACTCAAGTATTTCGAAATTACATGGGCCTGGCCCAATAATAAGGTGACGCAGCACCTAGAATAGCCTCTGGACGAAAGTTATGAAGTAGCATCTTGTATATTTCGTCCAAGGCTTCATGCACGCATTATGGTGGCTTCAACGTCCTGAAATCATCACTTGTAACTCCGTTCTTGTTCCCCATGGGCATGCCATCATCTCCATGCTTGTTCTTGCTCCAATGTTCATCCTTCTCAAAGCTAGGCCCTTCATTTGTAAGCAAAACATATGTATCCAATTTAGGCAGCATCATATTCTCATGAACATTAGAATCATTACCAAGAAACAAAAGTACCTGGTAATTTAATTGGCGTGCGCGAGCTCTAGTAATTGGTCCAATATGTATAGCAGCAGGGGCTGTGGGTGTAACAATGGTATTGATGTCCTCATCATCCTCCCCTTCTTGAAATGAAGTCGTCCTCGACGGAAGCTCATCTTCCTCACCCAAATAAGGCTTCAAATCTGCAATGTTAAAAGTGGGACTAACCCCAAAATCTGCAGGCAGCTCAAGTTTATATGCATTATCATTTATTTTCTCTAACACCTTAAAAGGACCATCAGCACGTGGCATTAGCTTTGATTTGCGCAAATCAGGAAATCTATACTTACGCAAATGTAACCAAACAAGATCTCCAGGTGCAAACACAACATGTTTTCTACCCTTATCTCCAGCAAGTTTATATTTAGCATTCATACGCTCAATGTTTCCTTAGTTAACTCATGCATTTTTAAGATCAATTCAGCACGTTGTTTAGCATCAAAATTAACCTTCTCCGAAGATGGAAGAGGCAACAAATCAATAGGTGCACGAGGTAGGAAACCATACACAATTTCAAAAGGGCACATCTTAGTAGTAGAATGCAATGAACGATTATAAGCAAACTCAATATGAGGCAAGCATTCTTCCCACATTTTCTTATTATTCTTCAAAACAGCCCTAAGCATAGTAGACAATGTTCTATTGACTACTTCAGTTTGTCCATCAGTTTGGGGGTGACAAGTAGTACTAAAAAGCAGTTTAGTCCCCAACTTAGCCCATAAACATCTCCAAAAGTGGCTAAGAAATTTAGTATCACGATCTAAAACAATAGTATTTGGCACACCATGCAAACGGATAATTTCACGGAAGAACAAATCAGCAACATTAACAGCATCATCGCTTTTATGACATGGTATAAAGTGTGCCATTTTTGAGAATCTATCCACGACAACAAATATGCTATCCCTCCCCTTCTTTGTTCGAGGTAAACCTAAAACAAAGTCCATAGATATATCCTCCCAAGGAACACTAGGTACAGGCAAAGGCATATATAAACCATGAGGATTGAGTCGTGACTTAGCTTTTTGACATGTAGTGCAGCGAGCAACAAAACGCTCAACATCCCGTCTCATCTTTGGCCAAAAGAAATGTGTAGCAAGTACGTCCTCCGTCTTCTTCACGCCAAAGTGTCCCATTAATCCTCCTCCATGCGCCTCCTGCAACAACAAAAGACGAAGAGAGCTAGCTGGAATGCATAGCTTGTTAGCACGGAACACAAATCCATCATTAACGACAAACTTGTTCCAGGTTCTTCCTTCCTTACAATTCTGCAAAACATCTTTAAAATCATTAACGACAAAATGTTATTGCTGATTTTAAAGATGTTTTGCAGAATTGTAAAGAAGGAAGAACCTGG
>NC_057811.1:234899123-234947084 GCF_018294505.1 Triticum aestivum | reverse complement strand
TGCACTACATGTCAAAAAGCTAAGTCATGACTCAATCCTCATGGTTTATATATGCCTTTGCCTGTACCTAGTGTTCCTTGGGAGGATATATCTATGGACTTTGTTTTAGGTTTACCTCGAACAAAGAAGGGGAGGGATAGCATATTTGTTGTCGTGGATAGATTCTCAAAAATGGCACACTTTATACCATGTCATAAAAGCGATGATGCTGTTAATGTTGCTGATTTGTTCTTCCGTGAAATTATCCGTTTGCATGGTGTGCCAAATACTATTGTTTTAGATCGTGATACTAAATTTCTTAGCCACTTTTGGAGATGTTTATGGGCTAAGTTGGGGACTAAACTGCTTTTTAGTACTACTTGTCACCCCCAAACTGATGGACAAACTGAAGTAGTCAATAGAACATTGTCTACTATGCTTAGGGCTGTTTTGAAGAATAATAAGAAAATGTGGGAAGAATGCTTGCCTCATATCTAGTTGGCTTATAATCGTTCATTGCATTCTACTACTAAGATGTGCCCTTTTGAAATTGTGTATGGTTTCCTACCTCGTGCACCTATTGGTTTGTTGCCTCTTCCATCTTCGGAGAAGGTTAATTTTGATGCTAAACAACGTGCTAAATTGATCTTAAAAATGCATGAGTTAACTAAGGAAAACATTGAGCGTATGAATGCTAAATATAAACTTGCTGGAGATACGGGTAGAAAACATGTTGTGTTTGCACCTGGAGATCTTGTTTGGTTACATTTGCGTAAGGATAGATTTCCTGATTTGCGCAAATCAAAGCTAATGCCACGTGCTGATGGTCCTTTTAAGGTGTTAGAGAAAATAAATGATAATGCATATAAACTTGAGCTGCCTGCAGATTTTGGGGTTAGTCCCACTTTTAACATTGCAGATTTGAAGCCTTATTTGGGTGAGGAAGATGAGCTTCCGTCGAGGACGACTTCATTTCAAGAAGGGGAGGATGATCAGGACATCAATAGCATTGTTACACCCACAGCCCCTGCTGCTATACATACTGGACCAATTACTAGAGCTCGCGCACGCCAATTAAATTACCAGGTACTTTCGTTTCTTGGTAATGATTCTAATGTTCATGAGAATATGATGCTGCCTAAATTGGATACATTTGTTTTGCTTACAAATGAAGGGCCTAGCTTTGAGAAGGATGAACATTGGAGCAAGAACAAGCATGGAGATGATGGCATGCGCATGGGGGACAAGAACGGAGTTACAAGTGATGATTTCAGGACGTTGAAGCCACCATAATGCATGCATGAAGCCTTGGACGAAATATACAAGATGCTACTTCATAACTTTCGTCCAGAGGCTATTTTAGGTGCTGCGTCATCTTATTATAGGGCCAGGCCCATGTAATTTCGAAATACTTGAGTATAGGCTGTTTTTAGAGTCCGTATGTGTGGGGAAACAAGAGATAGGGTTGGTTTCGGACCCCTTCCCCAAGGGCCACGAAATTCCCCCCCTCTTCCTCCATATATACAGCCCTTAGGGCCTCGTTTAGACTTTGGGTTTTGTTTAGATTAGAAGTTCGCCATAGCTGCAACTTCGCGTACCTCGTTTGTGTTCAACGACCAGACAAAGGCGTCACAGAACCCCACCTTGATCAATAAAGCTTTCATCTTATATTCGCAATATCCAGATTGCAATCTCAGTTTCTTGCTTGTTCTTCGTTTGCTCGCAGGAAACAGACCCTCGTGGTCAGGTTGATCGTGCTCCGGCGTGGTCAATAACCTCTCGGAGTTGGTTTAGCGATTGCTAAGGCGCGACGTCATCGCGCGTTCGTAGTCGGATCGTCAAAGTCGACTTCCACCAAAGCGATATCCATCATCTCATCGAAAGACGGGACACCTTTGCCTCTATCAGTGGTAAGGATAGTCCACGGAATCCCAAATCGTCGTTGCTCTCGAGAACTCGTTTCGTCAACTCTTGGGATTGAGAGGTTGACGCGTATACATGAGTACCTACACAAAACAAAGACAAAGGGAAAACTCTGTGTGTGTGGTATATGTACACATCATCCATCATGATGCGCACATGCATGTGTTGGTTAGCACAAAATAGCCAATGCTCAAATAAATGAGCTGCGTGATATAGAAACATGTCATCCATCATGAGAGGTTGTTATTATGTATAGCATAATGGAGACTCAAATTATGTAATGCATCACGGGAAATATGTAGAGCATTGTTATGCGTGGAATGCATATGGTGCAAGCAATTATGAAAATCATGCGAAGTATGGAACGCATCAAAATCTCCTCATATGGATGAGGAAACTATGGGGGTCTCCTCATGAGTATTGGTAGAAACATCACACGGAGAATATTGACAACATCCAAAACAAAGCATATTTGGAATAATGTGATCATGGCATGGCATAGTAGATGAATTGCGCAAATCATGTAAAGGAAGCATAGCAATATCATCACATGAAAAGCAAAAGCCAATGACCATCATCTCATCATCTATGCCATAAGTGCAAATGGGATTTATCTTAATGGGGCATGCATAGTTACTATGTTGAGATTGAAATGATGCAATATGGGAGATCTCACTCATAGCATATGACAAGTTCAATGGATTGTCAAACATAATGTGACCAATAGAATTTTCTAATGTGACGGCGGCCCGATCTTTCGATGAGAGTGGGGATAATTATCGATTTGGTGGATTTTGACCTTGACGATCCGGCTATACAGTACCCAACGATACGCCTCGACAATCGCTAAACCAATCTCCGATGGTTATTGACCTTGCCGTAGGCACGATCAACCTAAACAACGAGGTTCGAGTTCCTGCAAGCAACCGAAAAGCAACAAGAACAAAGGTGAATTGCAACTGAAATTGCGGATAATAACCTAAGCACGCGAACTAGATGAAAAGTTGGGGTTCCACTGTGGATCTGACAAGGCGGTAGTCCTACACGTCTCGTAGATGCAAAATTGTAGCGATGGCTAAACAATACAATAAAACCCAATGTCTAAACCTAACAGCAGCTATCTATTAATAGCGTACGGCTGCCTCCGCATAGACGAATCCTAGTCGGCTACGACTCTAAGGAAATCATAATCATGAGCCGGCCCACATGTAGTTTATTTCCTTGTTTAACTGTTGATGGTGTGGGCTGCACGCGGACGTGGCCTTCTCCGGTCCAGGAAGCCTAATACTGCTTCTCCTCCTTTTGCACTTGAGCACGTACGTGGCTAGGTAGCTTCTTGCATGTCAATAGTGTAGGTGCTTGTGGAATCAACGTGCAACATTTTTCATCTCCCATCTGCATGCGGCTTTTCCTCCTCATCTCTCCAACACCTTCGTTCCTGAGTACAAGTAAATCCGAACATGAGTGTAATATAATATTCTCATTAGTTAAATCATGTGTACAAAGGAGCGATAGTACCTGGTCATTTATCTGTCTCGCGCGTGCTCTAGTCATAGGTCCAGATGGAATAGCTGATGTCGCGGTGGGTGCAACTGTGGCAGAGATGTCCTCATCATCCCCTCCTTCTTGAATCAAAGTCGCCCTCGACGGTACCTCTTCATGCTCTCCCAAATAAGGTTTTAAGTCTGCAACATTAAATGTGGGACTAACCCGAAATTCTGCAGGCAGATCAAGCTTATACGCATTCTCATTAATTTTTTCTATCACCTTAAAAGGTCCATCTGCACGAGGCATTAATTTTGACTTTCGTAAATCAGGGAAACAGTCTTTTCGCAAATGTAACCATACTAAATTACCTGGTTCAAACACAAGACTTTTCCTACCCTGACTACCAGCAAGTTTATACTTGGCATTCATGCGTTCAATATTTTTCTTAGTCATCTCATGCATTTTCAATACTAGCTCAGCACGTTCTTTAGCATCAAGGTTTACCTTCTCCGAAGATGGAATAGGTAATAAATCAATAGGCGCCCGAGGTATAAATCCATAAACAATCTCAAAAGGGCACAACTTTGTGGTAGAATGAACTGAACGATTATAAGCAAACTCTACATGAGGTAGACATTCTTCCCACATTTTTAAGTTCTTCAAAACAGCCCTAAGCATAGTAGACAATGTTCGATTAACCACTTCAGTTTGACCATCTGCTTGAGGATGCAATGTAGTACTAAATAAAAGCTTAGTCCCCAGTTTTGTCCACAACACCCTCCAAAAGTGGCTAAGAAATTTTGTGTCACGATCAGAAACAATTGTATTTGGCACACCATGTAAATGAACTACTTCTCTAAAGAACAAATCAGCAATGTGAGTAGCATCGTCACTTTTATGACAAGGTATAAAATGTGCCATCTTAGAGAATCTATCGACAACAACAAATATACTATCCCTCCCCCGTCGTGTTCTAGGCGGTCCTAATACAAAGTCCATAGATATATCTTCCCAAGGAGTGCTAGGAATAGGAAGAGGCATATATAAACCATGTGGGTTCAATCGTGACTTAGCATTTTGGCACGTTGTGCAGCGTGCAACATATCTCTCCACATCCCTTCTCATTTTTGGCCAGAAGAAATGACCAACAAGGATGTCTTCTGTCTTCTTGACGCCAAAATGTCCCATAAGTCCTCCTCCATGCTCCTCCTGTAACAACAAAAGACGAACAGAGCTATCTGGGATGCACAGCTTATTAGCATGAAAAACAAATCCGTCATTAACGACGAACTTGTTCCAAGTTCTACCCTCTCTGCAATTGAGCAATATATCTTTAAAATCGACATCATTGGCGTATTGCTCTTTTATAGTTTCAAGTCCAAAATTTTTGAAGTCAAATTGTGATAACATGGTATAGCGTCTAGACAATGCATCGGCAATAACATTCTCCTTCCCTTTCTTGTGCTTAATAACATAAGGAAAAGATTCCATAAATTCAACCCATTTTGCATGTCTACGATTCAATTTGCTTTGACTTCTAATATGCTTGAGTGATTCATGATCAGAACGTATGACAAACTCCTTAGGCCATAAATAATGTTGCCATGTCTCCAAAGTCCGAACTAGTGCATAAAGTTCTTTATCATATGTTGAATAATTCAAACTAGGCCCACTGAGGTTTTCACTAAAATATGCTACTGGTTTGCCTTCTTGCAATAAAACACCGCCTAAACCAATGCCGCTAGCATCACATTCTAATTCAAACATCTTTTTAAAATCAGGTAATTGCAGCAAAGGGGCGTGTGTAAGCTTATCTTTAAGAATAGTGAAGGCTTCCTCTTGTGTGTCGCTCCACACAAATGGCACATTTTTCTTTGTGAGCTCGTTGAGCGGCGCTGCGATGGTACTAAAATCCTTCACGAACCGCCAGTAGAAGCCAGCAAGTCCGAGAAAATTTCGTACCTGTGTGACCGAGTTAGGGGTCGGCCAACTCTGGATCGCTTCAACCTTGGCTTTATCAACTTCAATTCCCTGCGCTGTCACAACATAGCCAAGAAAAACGACTCGATCTGTGCAAAAAGTGCACTTCTCGATATTACCAAATAAACATGCATCACGCAGAGCAGAAAAAACAGCACGCAAATGGTCTAAATGTTCCTCTAGTGACATGCTATAAATCAAAATATCATCGAAATATACTACCACAAATCGTCCAATGAAAGCTCGCGAAACTTCATTCATTAGTCTCATGAAAGTACTAGGTGCATTAGTCAATCCAAAAGGCACACCACTCATATAAACCAAATTTAGTTTTGAAAGCAGTTTTCCATTCATCACCTAGTTTCATACGAATTTGATGGTAGCCACTACGCAAGTCAACTTTTGAAAACACAACTGAGCCACTGAGTTCATCAAGCATGTCATCTAATCTAGGAATAGGATGACGATATCGAATTGTAATATTATTGATGGCTCTACAATCAACACACATACGTGAAGTACCGTCTTTTTTACGAACAAGTAAAATTGGTACAGCACATGGACTAAGGGATTCACGAATGTAACCTTTTTCAAGTAGTCCTTGAACTTGTCGCTGAATCTCCTTAGTCTCCTCTGGATTAGTCCGGTACGGCGCACGGTTGGTTATGAGGCGCCAGGTATCAAGTCAATTTGATGTTCAATTCCTCTCATAGGTGGCAGCCCCGGTGGTACTTCCTTTGGGAAAACATCATGGTACTCCTGCAAAAGATTAGCGACAACAGGAGGCAAAGAAGAAGGCATATCCTCAAATGAAAACAAAACTTCTTTGCAAATAAGAGCATAACATTCATCAGTATGAGCATCTAACTCAAAAATTTCAGCACGTGTAGCTAAGAAAGAAGCACCTTTCAATTTAATTTCTTTAGATGTGCTAGGATCAGATTTGTGCATCTTATTAAATTGTTCTAACTCATCAACAACTTTCTGATTTTCAGATTTAGTACGCTCAAATTTTGTGTTTCGACTAGCCCTAGCAAGATCATCTTTTAAAATTTGCTCAGGAGACATAGGGTGTAGAATGATTTTCTTTCCTTTATGTGCGAGAGTGTACTGATTAGTTCTACCATCATGTAAACATTGTTTATCATATTGCCATGGCCTTCCTAGTAACATAGAACAAGCTTGCATAGGCACAATATCGCAATCAATAGTGTCATGGTATGAACCTAAAGAAAAAGGAACTCTCACCATGCGTGTTACCTTTACCTTTCCACCATCATTAAACCATTGAATGTAGTACGGTTGTGGATGTTGTCGGGAAGGTAGGGAGAGCTTCTCCACCATGTCAATGCTGGCTAAATTGTTACAACTCCCTCCATCAATTATTATGCGAACGGAATGCTCCTTGACGACTCCTTTGATGTGGAAGAGGTTGTGACGTTGATCCTTCTTTGCTTTGACAATCTGAGCACTAAGTACACGATGTGATATAAGACTCATGTACTTATCGGCGTCGTCGGCGGTCACATGTTCTTCCTCTTGCTCCGGTCTTGTGTCATCATCTTCATGTGCAGCAAGCAAGGCATATGTGTCTTCATCAAAATCACTAGCGGAGTGATACTCGCCGTCTTCATGAATGATTAATACACGCTTATTAGGACACTCCTTCATGACATGGCCAAATCCCTTACAAGTGTGGCACTGGATATCCTTTGTTCTTTTGGAGGAAGCGGACGATGATGACGAACTTTTTGTTGGAATTTGTGTAGTACTTTTCAGCGGTGCCGAAGTGTGTGATGTTGAAGTTGATGAAGAAGGCCCCGGTCGAGAGGTTGCAGTTGCTGTTGTAGAGGTGCGAGTGGACGGGGCAGCAGGGGTGCGTTGCGCCCATGTGGAAGTACGACCTGCAGAAAAATTAGGACGCATTCTCGAACGACCCTGCACTTCATGTTCAGCATGTATAGCAAGATGGAATAAACGGGTCATTGAATGATAATCCTTATAAGCAAGTATGTCATAAATTTCTCTATTCAATCCACCCAAGAACCTAGCCATAGAGGCTTCCTCGGTCTCAACTAAGCCACAACGTAACATGCCCATTTGCAATTCTTGATAATAGTCTTCCACGGATTTAGATCCTTGGTTCAAGCGTTGTAGTTTATTTAGCAAGTCACGTTCATAATATTCAGGAACAAAACGGTGACGCATTACTAATTTCAAAGCTTCCCAAGTGGCAGGAATATTATTAGGATGTTTACGACAATGTTCTCTCCCCCAAACAGAAGCAAAATCACTAAACTCACTAGTTGCAGCCCTAACTCTTTTATCATCAGAAAAATCATGGCAACCAAATTTTTGATCAACTAGTAATTCCCAGTCAAGATAAACATCTGGATCATATTTCCCATCAAAAGGAGGCATGACAAATTTAATTCTACCCAAAGAATCATCATGGCCACGTACCTGAGGACGCTGGTGTCGTCCCATACCTTGTTGATTATTGCGTAGTCGATGATGATCACGATCATTGTTATCATTAACTGCATCAGGATCCTCGGAATCACCATCATAGTTGTCATCTTGGATGTCGCCGGATATCGAGTTGGCGTTGCGAGGACGGGGCTGGTCGACGGCATCGGTGTATGAAAGAGGGTGCCTCGGGTCCCCTGGGGGCACCCGACAAGCTCGTTGTAGACCTGTGTTGGTGGCCGGAATACGTGGAGCGACAGTGGAGGCGGCACCTAGACGGGCATCCTGGGCATCGAGACGTTTCATAATAGATGCAAGTGTTAGAGTGAACGTCTCATTGCTATCCTCGATCGACTTGAGACGCTTATCAAGTGTGCCCTCGAACGATGTGAACCGCTCGGTGTATGCATGCACATCCTCCTCAAGGCGTGCCACCGTGGCTTTCATGTTGTCTTCGTCACCTGCCATGGTTAGGATGAAACAAGAACAAAATCACAAGTATATTGCTCCTACAGTAACTACGGTGAGGTGGTGGAAAATGTCTCTCAACTCTCGAGCAATTACCAAGCTCTTACCAGTTCTTACCGTGCTGCAGTGGTTGTTGGCCGTTGGCGATGTCAAAAGTTATCAAAAGATTAATATAGCGATTACCAAGGGACCGAACAAGATACAATAGAGGAAGTGGAGCTTGGTGAAGGTTTCCTCAACTCACAATATGTGGCACAATTAAGCAAAAAGTAATGCAAGCTGAATAATTGCTCAAACTCCTAACTAGTGCTGGCAGTCGACTAGCAAGAGAGACTAAGCCCAGATACGGAATCACGTGAGAGGAAACCGATGAAAAGGCAATAGATGAAAAGTTGGGGTTCCACTGTGGATCTGACAAGGCGGTAGTCCTACACGTCTCGTAGATGCAAAATTGTAGCGATGGCTCCTAACAGTAGCTATCTATTTATTAGCGTACGGCTGCCTGCGCATAGACGAATCCTGGTCGGCTACGACTCGAAGGAAATCATAATCATGAGTCGGCCCACATGTAGTTTATTTCCTTGTTTAACTATTGATGGTGTGGGCTCCACGCGGACGTGGCCTTCTCCGGTCCAGGAAGCCTAATACTGCTTCTCCTCCTTTTGCACTTGAGCACGTACGTGGCTAGGTAGCTTCTTGCATGTCAATAGTGTAGGTGCTTGTGGAATCAACGTGCAACATTTTTCATCTCCCATCTGCATGCGGCTTTTCCTCCTCATCTCTCCAACACCTTCCTTCCCGAGTACAAGTAAATCCGAACATGAGTGTAATATAATATTCTCATTAGTTAAATCATCTGTACAAAGGAGCGATAGTACCTGGTCATTTATCTGTCTCGCGCGTGCTCTAGTCATAGGTCCAGATGGAATAACTGATGTCGCGGTGGGTGCAACTGTGGCAGAGATGTCCTCATTATTTTCACAAGATATCCTATGGAGTATAGCATCACAACTAGGCAACTCAACATGCTCATCATCATAGTCATCATAAATTGGTAAGTCATGACATGAAGAAGTCGCACTAGCATGAAGCATGGGAATAGGTGTATCAACATCACGCAAGCAACCATTCATGAGATAGTCCACTAGTGGGACAAGAGAAACATTGTCACCTATGTTACCTTTGGAGCTTCGCTCATGTGTTGTAGGCGAGGTTGCAACTTGATGGTACCATGTGGGGGGTGCACCATCGTCCATCATGGCCATCGATTTTCCCATCGGAGGGATGGACTCATCGAGGGTAGGCATGTCGTCATGTAGGAGACCTAGCACCAAAGAAAACACACTCGGAGTAGAGGTTAAGTCGTTAGAAATCATAGTGGCCTCACATGCCGTGTCAACTACCTCACTCACTAAGTGTTGTGGCTCACTCACTCCCTCAAGGATGCTCTCACTCATATGGTTGGTGGAGTCACTCAAATGGCTCTCAACCTCACATAGGATGTGTGGCATGCTCTTAAGTGTGGGACTAGTGGTGGTCACACTCACCCTCTCATAGGAAATACACTCAATGTCACATATGGTGGAGTCGCTCATATCACTCATAGGTTGGTGGCTCTCCTCACATGGCAATTGGGTCATCTCATGATATGTGGGTGTCGGAGAGATGTTGGTGCCAATGTCTCCATGCTCAACTCCTATCGCTGCCTTGGTTGAAGGGATAGTCCCATGCTCAACCTTCTTGTCGCCGTCTTGTTGTAGGAGGTCCATACGACGTGGCACCTCGTAGCTCGTCTCCATGACCGAAGGGAATTTCCCATGCTCGGCCATCTTCCTTGAGGGGCTTCCGAAGATGGAAGTGTCGCCCTCGCTCGTAGGTGGTCGCCTTGTTGTTGAAGATGTCGATATAGGCGAACTCACGGGAAGTAGGCGAAGATGCCGTACGTCCAAAGGCGAAGATGCCTTGATAGCACTTGGCAAAGATGCCGAAGTGGTTGGTGTAGTCGTAGCTCCGTCTTGGTGGTGCTCGTCTCGCGGTCTTCTCTTTAGCTCATGAAGTTTGGACTTGGCGTGAAGTAGAGCTTGTTGGGAATTGTACATTTGCGCTTGTGGAGCATCTTCATGATGATGGTGTCGTTGTCGCACTTGAGCTCGTAGTAGATGTCGTTCGTCGTCGTCGTGCACATGATGCTTGGAGGTGACTTGCTCTTCATGACGATGTAGATCACGAACGTGATGGTGGTCGCCATGTAGATGTGGACGTGGACAACTTGTGCTTGTATCGCATGGGCGCTCCGAAGATGATCGACTTTCTCGCCGCCGCCTTGAGGATGTTGAAGGGGAAGAAGACTTGTAGTCGGCCACCATGTCTCGTAGTTGATCCTTTAGCTCGCCCAACTTGGTGTTGTTGTAGTCCCTTTTCCTTGCTTTGGAGTGGTGTATGTCGATGGCGAGGTTGTCGAGGCGCTCTCGCAAGGTAGATTGTGTGCCTTGCATTTGTCGTTGTAGATCGAAGATGGACGTTTTGGTGATGTAGTTGTTCATGCCGTCGTTGTTGTCGAAGACCGGAGATGAAATGCTTGCCTATCCATCACAAGACTCGAGCAAATATGAGTGGGAGAAAGAGAAGAACTTATACCAAATGTACCTTGACCGATGTTGAAGATGGATCAATGATCACTCAATGTGTAACAAGGAAATAGCACAATTGGTACCAATTCTTGTCGGTTTCTCACACCTACACAAGTAAGGCTTATGGTGGAGCTCAGTGAGGATATTGGCACAAAAATTTGATGCAAAATGTTAGCACGAGTCAATAATGTTGAAAGAGATTCACAAATTTGCAAGTGAAACAAGTAGACCAATAGCAATATGTGGCACACGGAAACACACACACGGATAGATAAATGGGGTCGTGCAACCAAGGAATGAGCTCAAAATGTGGAATCCACCAAAAACACTCGTGTTGCACAACTCAAGAGAGACGCTAGCACGATTGCTCAATAGGCGGATACGACACTTGTGCACAACCTATAAGATGCAAAGATATATCAACTTTCTATCCCAAGTATGCTATGTATGTATGGTTCCCGGTGTTTCTCAAGATGATCCAAGATGATCGGATATGACAATCTTATGTGCAATGTGGTACGATGCTATGGCTATTGCTTACAAGCTCTTTGCTCTTTCTCTTTTGCTTAAAAGCTTATTCTTTTTTTTTGATATGGCCACAATGCGAAATGCACAAACCAAGATAGCAATTGTGTATATGCGGGAACAATCTTGTGACACAAGGGATGATATGATGACACCAATATGATATGGTAAGTATGCAATGGAAGGGTGGATCACTAATGTGCACAAGTAACGTTGCCGGCAATACTCAAATGGCTAGTATCGATAGGCAAGTAACGCAGAATGGGCTAGGGGTTATCAATGCAATTGCAAGGGGAATATACAATGGTGTCATCGAGGTTACAGTCCGTGGCGACGATGAGAGGAGGTGTTGTCGATGTCGGCCCGTTCCTAATTAGCTGAAACACCTTAGGAAACGGAAAAACCACAACTCAAAATCCCAAGGACAAAAGTCAAATGGTGGTAGCAGAAAGCGATGGTGTTGCACTAGGCAATGCGGAAGTTGAGGTGGCGGAAGTATATGTGGGCAAGCCTATGCGGAAGTGTTGGTGGTGGTTGATGAAGAAGCAACCGTCCCTAAGTAGCCGAAACACCTTAGGATACTGAAATCACTACTCAAGCAACCACATATACAATGGGGATCAAAATGGGTTAGGTTGCGGAAGTTGGTGGTGGTAATGCGGATGATATGGTGGAGGGCCTAGGCAAACTTGCCAAATTTCAGAAAATATGATGGAGTCAAATGATGTTGGTGGTATTTTATGGGAAGGGGGTTGTCAATAGCTTCAAAACGAGCTAAAGAACGTCAAAAACGGAGTTCGGATGAATCAGATATGGCCAAAACAAAATTTCAGCCGAGTTAGTGTCAGGGTTAGCTGGACATCCGGGAGGAGGTCCGGATGATCCGGGTTTGGTCCGGATGATCCGGGTGTTTGGCCGGATGATCCGGGTTCGTCAAGGCCGGTTCTGTTGTCTAGGTGTCCGGACGTCCGGGAGAGGATCCAGCTGATCCGGGAGGAGTCCGGATTATCCGGGAGAAGGTCCGGATGATCCGGGCAAGTCAAACTGCTCGGGATTTGCTCTCGGGGATGAATTTTTGGGCGGAAATGGGGTGATTTTCGGGGCAAAATTGAGGAGATTTTGTGGATGAAAGGTGGGGAAACTCGGGGAGATGCTAGATCCACTCGAAACCAAGCAAATCCATGGATCAAAATCAACAAAACATCATCAAAACTCACAAATCACAAAAAAAATTGGGGCTATTTTTGGTGGGGATTTTCGAATTTAGGACGAAATCAAGCAAAACAAGGCTAGAAAAAGAGGGGTGGGGGCTCCAAATTCGTGATCAACCTTGCTCTGATCCAAGATGATCATGAGCAAGCTGGCTCTGATCCAAGATGATGCAGGGTGGAACCCTATACGTCCGATCTTTCACGAAAAGAGCAGATCCCAACTAAGGACACGAAGAACACGAGGGGAAAACGAGGGAAAACACAAGAGGAAACACGAGAGAATCACTCAACCAACAAGAATAGATCACACATGCGCCAGATCGATGAACACAAAGGTGAGATACAAAATCCAACTCCAACAAAGGACGATACAAAGGTAACCGGTTCTTCTCCTAGAGGAGGTCTTGATGGGGCCACCCAAGAGGGGGTCTTGAATCCACTTGGAAGGATCTTCTCCGATGGAGGCACGTCTCCAAGGAGAAGGTAACCAAGTGGATGAGCAAAGCTCTCACACAAACATGAGCTAATTCTTTGCTAACCCTCAAATGGAGGAGGAGGGGGTCTATATATAGTGCTAAGCCACGAAGGGGTAAGTGAGGGGCGAACGGGTGCACGGGCCTCGGCCCAAGTCATGCGCGCAGGCATGGTCCGGATGATCCGGATGGTGGCCCGGATGATCCGGGCGTCGGGGTCCGGATGATCCGGGTGGCCGTCCGGATGATCCGGCTTCGTCGAGCAGGCTTCGGGTGTCTTCGGGCACATTACCCGGATCGTTCGGGTGGGCGTCCGGATCGTCCGGCTGGGGATCCGGATGATCCGGGCAAGTCCTGTCTTGCTCCGTTCTTCTTCTTCCTTCTCCTCTTCCATGCTTGGCCTTGGTCCTTGGATCCTCCATGGACGTCACGGTTGTACCTGAGTGTATGCAAGGTCCATCCATGAGGTAGTAGCCATGTCTCATATGTGGAAAGTGATGGTTCGAAGAGGAGTGAGTTCACCTTGTGTCCAATGGCGTATGGTCGAGGTCTCATCGTAAGTCCTCTTGGGGCTTGGGGAGTAGTCGAAGTGTACATGGGGATGATCGTGGGATGCTCCGCATCATCCACCCTACATCAGATGGTCTCCAAACCAAATATTTTAAAGTCCAGTTGTGAAAGCATAGTATAACGACGAGACAATGCATGAGCAATAACATTTTCTTTACCCTTCTTGTGTTTAATGACATAAGGGAAAGTCTCAATTAATTCAACCCATTTAGCATGTCTACGGTTCAGCTTTGCTTGACTTTTAATGTGTTTCAAAGATTCATGATCAGAATGTATAACAAATTCTTTGGGCCATAAATAATATTGCCATGTTTCTAAGGTCCGAACAAGAGCAAGAGCATATAATTCTTTATCATAAGTAGAATAGTTCAGACTAGGCCCACTCAATTTTTCAGAAAAGTATGCAACAGGTTTGCCATCTTGTAATAACACACCTCCTAATCCAATTCCACTAGCATAACATTCAAGCTCAAAAGTCTTATTAAAATCAGGAAGTTGGAGTAAAGGAGCATGTGTCAATATCTTTCAATACCGTGAAGGCTTCTTCCTGTGCGGTACCCCAATCAAAAGGCACATCCTTCTTTGTAAGCTCATTGAGAGGTGCAGCAATGGTGCTAAAATCTCTCACAAAACGCCTATAGAAACCAACGAGTCCAAGAAAACTCCTCATTTGTGCGACCGTTTTGGGTTGCGGCCAACTCTCAATAGCTTCAATCTTGGCTTTATCAACTTAAATTCCCCGTGGTGTAACAACATAGCCAAGAAAAGATACTCGGTCGGTGCAAAAGGTGCACTTCCCAAGGTTACCAAACAAACGTGCATCACGTAGAGCATTAAAAAAGCACCTAAACATTCCAAATGTTCTTCCAAAGATTTGCTATAAATCAGTATATCATCAAAATAGACAACCACAAATCGTCCAATGAAAGCACGTAAAACTTCGTTCATTAGTCTCATGAAAGTACTAGGTGCATTAGTTAACCCAAAAGGCATGACTAACTACTCATATAAACCAAACTTAGTTTTAAATGTTGTTTTCCATTCATCTCCCAATTTCATACGAATTTGATGGTATCCACTACGCAAATCAACTTTGGAGTATATTGTAGAGCCACTCAATTCATCAAGCATATCATCTAGCCTAGGAATAGGATGACGATAACGAATAGTAATATTATTAATGCCTCTACAATCAACACACATACGCGACATACCATCCTTTTTAGGCACTAGTATAATAGGAACAGCACAAGGACTAAGAGATTCGCGTATATAACCTTTGTCGAGCAGCTCCTGTACTTGACGCATAATCTCCTTCGTCTCCTCTGGATTGGTACGGTATGGTGCACGGTTGGGTAGCGATGCACCGGGAATTTAGTCAATTTGATGCTCAATCCCTCGAATAGGTGGTAATCCCGGTGGCACGTCTTGTGGGAAGACGTCAGCGAACTCCTGCAAAATGTTAGTGATGAGGACATGACTACCTTGGATACGACCAAAAATATTGCATACATGCATATTTGTCAGGTGATTTCTAGTGCAAACTATTCAATAATCTATTTATGTTATACAGAACAAAAATACTTCACACACTTTTGTGTTTTGTCTAATTGCAGGTGTATGGGACATTTGTACAATCCACATATGAAGATAAGGCAAAAGGAGAAGTTTAGGTTCTGTTCAAAAAGTTCTCTCACGTCACTTTTGGGCCAAGAGAAGATAGAGTCCAAGTTTCTCACGTTCTGGATTCAGATTCGGACCGCACAGACATAAATGACTCAAAACGCCAACAACTTTTTCATACGGACTCCGAATTGGGTGATTCTTTTTTTGTTGGAAACTAGATTTCGTGCTCTTTCCAACCCAATTGGATTCACCTTTAAATTCGTCCGGAGCATTGAGTTATGGTCGAAACAATCTGACGTTGCACCAGAATCCGAGTCAAACTACAAGTCCAAAGGTGTTGCATCACCTCCACTTGGGCCCATGAGCCTTGTACGACCTAGGGTTGGTTTTAGGCTGCCTTGGGACGTCCTCCCACCTCCTTGGCCGCCACCCCTTGCTCCTATATAAGTAGATCCATCTAGTAGCTTTTTCCTTGGGTTTTGTTTAGATTAAAAGTTCGCCATAGCTGCAACTTCGCGTACTTCGTTTGTGTTAAACGACCAGACAAAGGCGTCACAGAACCCCACCTTGATCAATAAAGGTTTCATCTTATATTCGCAATATCCAGATTGCAATCTCCGTTTCTTGCTTGTACTTCGTTTGCTCGCAGGAAACAGACCCTCGTTGTCAGGTTGATCGTGCTCCGGCGTGGTCAATAACCTCTCGGAGTTGGTTTAGCGATTGCTAAGGCGCGACGTCATCGCACGTTCGTAGTCGGATCGTCAAAGTCGACTTCCACCAAAGCGATATCCATCATCTCATCGAAAGACGGGACACCTTTGCCTCTATCATGCGGTATCAGTTTTCAGGTTGCTCGGTGAGAATTTCCAGTTTCCCCTAGATTAGATTTATTTTCTTACCTATTGTCCAAGAAAAAGCCACAAAAAAGTTAGATCTATTCATCCTTTTGTCCAAGCCAGTCTGAGCCTTTGCAATTTTCTATTCATTGTTTGCATTATTGAATTATCGGTTGCATCGTCGTGTCGAGTTGCTGGTCTTAGGGTCTAGTTCGTTTAGAGTTTCGAGTTCTGTTCACATTAGTCACGTCGCCGCTGCATCGTTATCCCTTCTGCTGTCCACCACACCATCCATCAAATTCCACCACGTGCTACCCATAGTTCATTGTCACAATCATAGTTGAGGTCGTTCACATCTTCGCTTGATCCAATCTGCATCTTATCTAATTTGTCTTGGAAGGAGGGAGAGAAAAAAAAGACAGAGAAAAAAAAGAGAGAAAAAAAAGAAAAAGAAGTCAGAAAAAAAGAGAAAGAAAAAAAAGTGTGAGGAAAAAAAAAGAGAGAAGAAAAAAAAACAAAATTCGGATCTATCTAGACTCAATCTCGTAGTTGAATTCGGATTGGAATCTGTTTTGTGCACTGTTTAGTAAAACAGGCATAACTTCCTCATACGAAGTCCGTTTTGACTCCGCGAGTACTCAAATGAGAGCTAGCGACGAGCCACATCTAAATAGTTGCAGAGACTAGTTCAATATTTGACACCTCAAAATCGTCTTCTAAATAGGTCTTTTTTCCCTCCGAAGTTCGCGGACACAGCTTATTCCAGTTTTTCAAGCCAGTTTCAGAATTCTTTGACTCCTCATATCAACTCAGAATTGAGTGATTCTTTTTGCATTGGAAAGCTTGAGTTAGTAGCATTCTTTGAAAAAATTTATCAGAAAATTGGCACAAACTTTTCAAGAGGAAAGTTGGAGAGAGTTGTTGTATATCCTGCTTGGCAGTTGTTTTTCATCATTATCTTTACTGCCGTTGTGATCTTCACTTATATCTTGCTGTCCAGAGCTACTTAGTATCCTTCATTGATGCTAGTTGTGCTACGCCGTGACCTCATTAGTGTTCTAGGCTCGCGTCTCTAGTCCGGTCTAGCCTAGGACCAGCACAGTACCGTCGTTGAGCGTTTATTCAACATTGCATCTCTGAATTGATTATTGCTAATATTTTGCTACCATATATAGCCAACCCAGCTCCACATATTTCTACACCGTGTATACGTACGTTCCCCTGGCAATCGCTTTACTCAATCTTTGGAGTTATTTGACACCGCTGGTTGCCTGTCACCACCTGCTGCTTGGTAAGAACTTGTAAGATATTGATATTTGCTTTACTGTGAGCGCTTTACCACCACATCCTAGTAGTTCATAGGAACATTATTCTTGAATTTTGTTTCTTGTTTCTACTAATCATGACAGGATCTAGAGTCAATTCATGGGGTTTGTCGATCGTGGGAGATGTGCCATCACCTATGCAAATACCACAACCGTCACGAGAGGTGCACAAACATCCAAATGCACATGATCAGGTTAATGTTTCTATACCACCATTTAATGGCCGTTTTAGATCTGCTTTATATATTGAATGGGAGTTTGACCTAAATAATATATTGCTTCCAATAATTTTGATGTACGTAAAAAAGTTAAGGTTGCGGTTGGTTCTTTCACTGGTTATGCTGTAGTTTGGTGGAGTGAATATTGTCGGTTACACCCTAATGATATACCTACTACTTGGGATGATTTGAAACTTGCCATGCGACATACATTCGTTCCCGCTTATTATACTCGTGACATGATTACAAAGTTGCAACATTTAAAACAAGGTAGTGACACCGTAACGAAATATTATGATACTTTACAAACTACCTTGCTGCATTCCTCTTTAGAAAAAAGTGAAGAAGATTTTATGGATAGATTTTGGGGAGGATTAAATCGTGACATTCAGGAGATACTAATTCATGAAGAGTGTTATCCTATGGACCATTTGTTTCATCTTGCTTGCAAAGCTGAACAGGAAATAAAACGACGTGTTGCGCACAAGGAGAACAAGCGCGAGATGCACATTCCAAGAGTTGATACGGTTGTCCCTTCAACTACTAAGCATACTATGACAACCACATCCGTTGTTGTGAGGACTACATCACCTCCACCATGTGACACATCATCACCGAGAGTGCCTACATCATCTGAGTTGATCATAAGAGGTAATGACAAAGGTACTAATCTTCGACTTCCACATGAGTATGATGAATGTCTTGTCAATTTAAGTGCACCATGCGGTGAGCTACCCACTACTTTGATCACACCAGCTACCTTAGAGGACTATGTTGATGATTTGACTTTGCCATGTGATCAAACATTTTTGAGTGAGCCCATTGAATTAACTATCGATGCAAAAGAATCAAGTGAATCAGGGAATAAATCAGATTTGGATCAAATATGTTTGAAAATAATTGTGGCAATGTTTCATCATTTTGATATGACCTCTAATCTTGGTGATGGTTCATCAATGTTGGGATGGTTTAATGATGAATATTGTCAATCTTTTCATATGAATAAGAGCTTCACTTATATGTGCAAACTGAGTTGCAATACTTTCATGCCTTCTACTTCTTGTGATAATATTTTGGCTTTATATTTTATTAACTATGAAAGTTACTCATGTATACATGTGTCATATGTGCAAAATCCACGGGAAGTAAAAATGGATGACATATACATATACAACATGTATACCTTGTCTCTTTTGTTAGCCACATTTCAGATTAAGCAACGCCGAGGACGGCTTTGTTTTCAAGAAGGGGAGGATGATGAGGACATGACTACCTTGGATACGACCAAAAATATTGCATACATGCATATTTGTCAGGTGATTTCTAGTGCAAACTATTCAATAATCTATTTATGTTATCCAGAACAAAAATACTTCACACACTTTTGTGTTTTGTCTAATTGCAGGTGTATGGGACATTTGTACAATCCACATATGAAGATAAGGCAAAAGGAGAAGTTTAGGTTCTGTTCAAAAAGTCCTCTCACGTCACTTTTGGGCCAAGAGAAGATAGAGTCCAAGTCTCTCACGTTCTGGATTCAGATTCGGACTGCACAGACATACCTGACTCAAAACGCCAACAGGTTTTTCATACGGACTCCAAATTGGGTGATTCTTTTTTTGTTGGAAACTAGATTTCGTGCTCTTTCCAACCCAATTGGATTCACCTTTAAATTCGTCAGGAGCATTGAGTTATGGTCGAAACAATCTGACGTTGCACCAGAATCCGAGTCAAACTACAAGTCCAAAGGTTGTTGCATTACCTCCACTTGGGCCCATGAGCCTTGTACGACCTAGGGTTGGTTTTAGGCTGCCTGGGACGTCCTCCCACCTCCTTGGCCGCCACCCCTTGCTCCTATATAAGTAGATCCATCTAGTAGCTTTTTCCTTGGGTTTTGTTTAGATTAAAAGTTCGCCATAGCTGCAACTTCGCGTACTTCGTTTGTGTTCAACGACCAGACAAAGGCGTCACAGAACCCCACCTTGATCAATAAAGCTTTCATCTTATATTCGCAATATCCAGATTGCAATCTCCGTTTGTTGCTTGTTCTTCGTTTGCTCGCAGGAAACAGACCCTCGTGGTCAGGTTGATCGTGCTCCGGCGTGGTCAATAACCTCTCGGAGTTGGTTTAGCGATTGCTAAGGCGCGACGTCATCGCACGTTCGTAGTCGAATCGTCAAAGTCGACTTCCACCAAAGCGATATCCATCATCTCATCGAAAGACGGGACACCTTTGCCTCTATCAGTTAGTGACTGCGGGGGGCAAAGAGGAAGGCACGTCCTCGAATGAAAATAATGCCTCTTTGCACACAAAAGCATAGCAAACAGATTTGCTAAAATCTAGCTCATCAATATCAGATTTGGTGGCAAGTAAACATGCACTTTTCAATTTAATTCAGAAACAACACTAGATGGTTTATTATTAGGCTTCATTTGTTGCTCAAATTCTTTTGCCACAATCTGATTTTCACTCTTATTTTTCTCCTGTTTTGCTTTCTTAGCTCTATTAATATCATCTTTCAAAATGGAATCAGGAGTCATAGGAAGCAAAGTAATTTTTTTATCCTTATGAACAAGAGTATACTGATTGTTTCTACCATGGTGTACAGAATTTTTATCAAATTGCCATGGTCTACCAAGTAATAAGGAACATGCTTGCATGGGTACCACATCACAATCAACATAATCAGCATATGTAGAGATACTAAAATGCACACGAACAGTACGTGTTACCTTAACCTTGCCGCTGTTGTTGAACCGTTGGATGTAGTAAGGATGTGGATGTGGTCTTGTGGTGAGAGATAGCTTCTCCACCATCTCCATGCTAGCCAAGTTTTTCAGCTCCCTCCATCTATGATGACGCGAACAGGACGTTCCTTCGCAACTCCCTTTGTATGGAACAAATTATGCCTCTGATTTTGCTCAGCTTGTGTGACCTGCACACTCAAAACACGTTGAGTAACTAAACATTCATACCTGTCAGCATCTTCAGCAGCCATGTATTGCGTCTCATGATCAGAATCATCTCCATCGTGTTCTTCATGTGTAATAAGAGCCAAAGTCTCCTCATCATAGTCACTAGCGGACTCATACCCACCATCCTCCGTAGCAATCATCACACGCTGAGATTTGCATTCTCTCTCATAATGACCTCTTCCCTTACAACAACGACAAATAATATCACTTGTGTGCCCTGTTGATGCCATGGAAGAAGAAGAACTCTGTGCAGGCCCGGCAGGTGTGCTCTTGGCAGATAGTGGTGGTTGTGCCTGCTTTCTTGTATCACGGTTGGAGGTGGCACCTGATGGAGGGGATGGTGCAGTGGAAGTAGAGGATGCATGTGGTGTCCATGACGAAGATCGACATGCAGAAAAGTTAGTCCGCGCCAATGCCTGTCGATCCTGCACTTCACGTTCAGCTTTACAAGCAAGATGGAATAAACGAGTGATATTATTATAATCCTTATACTCTAGAATGGTATGAATCTCTCTATTTAATCCACCCATAAAACGTGCAAGCATAGCTTCATTCTCCTCAACAATACCACATCTAATCATGCCAGTTTGTAATTCCTGATAATATTCCTCTACAGAATTTTACTTGGGCTGCTTTAAAAACTGCTATGCGTACTCGTTGGGTTCCACCATATTATCAACGTGAATTACTTCGAAAATTGCAGCGTTTAAGACAAGGAAAAAATTCTGTGGAGGAATATTATCAGGAATTACAAACTGGCATGATTAGATGTGGTATTGTTGAGGAGAATGAAGCTGTGCTTGCACGTTTTATGGGTGGATTAAATAGAGAGATTCAGACCATTCTAGAGTATAAGGATTATAATAATATCACTCGTTTATTCCATCTTGCTTGTAAAGCTGAACGTGAAGTGCAGGATCGACAGCCATTGGCGCGAACTAACTTTTCTGCAGGTCGACCTTCATCATGGACACCGCGTGCATCTTCTACTTCCACTTCACCATCACCTCCATCAGGTGCCACCTCCAGCCGTGATACAAGAAAGCAGGCACAACCACCACTCTCTGCCAAGAGCACACCTGCCGGGCCTGCGCAGAGCTCTTCTTCTTCCATGGCATCGACAGGGCACACAAGTGATATTATTTGTCGTCGTTGTAAGGGAAGAGGACATTTTGCGAGAGAATGCAAATCTCAGCGTGTCATGATTGCTACTGAGGATGGTGGGTATGAGTCCGCTAGTGACTATGATGAGGAGACTTTGGCTCTTATTACACGTGAAGAACATGGTGGAGATGATTCTGAAAATGAGACGCAATACATGGCTCCTGAAGACGCTGACAGGTATGAATGTTTAGTTGCTCAACGTGTTTTGAGTGTGCAGGTCACACAAGAAGAGCAAAATCAGAGGCATAATTTGTTCCATACAAAGGGAGTTGTGAAGGAACGTTCTGTTCGCGTCATCATAGATGGAGGGAGCTGTAACAACTTGGCTAGCATGGAGATGGTGGAGAAGCTATCTCTCACCACAAGACCACATCCACATCCTTACTACATCCAATGGTTCAACAACAGCGGCAAGGTTAAGGTAACACGTACTGTTCGTGTGCATTTTAGTATCTCTACATATGCTGATTATGTTGATTGTGATGTGGTACCCATGCAAGCATGTTCCTTATTACTAGGTAGACCATGGCAATTTGATAAAAATTCTGTACACCATGGTAGAAACAATCAGTATACTCTTGTTCATAAGGATAAAAATATTACTTTGCTTCCTATGACTCCTGATTCCATTTTGAAAGATGACATTAATAGAGCTAATAAAGCAAAACAGGAGAAAAATAAGAGTGAAAATCAGATTGTGGCAAAGGAATTTGAGAAACAAATGAAACCTAATAATAAACCATCTAGTGTTGTTTCTGAAATTAAATTGAAAAGTGCATGTTTGCTTGCCACAAAATCTGATATTGATGAACTAGATTTCAGCAAATCTGTTTGCTATGCTTTTGTGTGCAAAGAGGCATTATTTTCATTCGAGGACGTGCCTTCCTCTTTGCCCCCTGCTGTCACTCACATTTTGCAGGAGTTCGCTGACGTCTTCCCACAAGACGTGCCAACGGGATTACCACCTATTCGAGGGATTGAGCATCAAATTGACTTAATTCCCGGTGCATCGCTACCCAACCGTGCACCATACCGTACCAATCCAGAGGAGACGAAGGAGATTATGCGTCAAGTACAGGAGCTGCTCGACAAAGGTTATATACGCGAATCTCTTAGTCCTTGTGTTGTTCCTATTATACTCGTGCCTAAAAAGGATGGTACGTCGCGTATGTGTGTTGATTGTAGAGGCATTAATAATATTACTATTCGTTATCGTCATCCTATTCCTAGGCTCGATGATATGCTTGATGAATTGAGTGGCTCTACAATATTCTCCAAAGTTGATTTGCGTAGTGGATACCATCAAATTCGTATGAAATTGGGAGATGAATGGAAAACTGCATTTAAAACTAAGTTTGGTTTATATGAGTGGTTAGTCATGCCTTTTGGGTTAACTAATGCACCTAGTACTTTCATGAGACTAATGAACGAAGTTTTACGTGCTTTCATTGGACGATTTGTGGTAGTCTATTTTGATGATATACTGATTTATAGCAAATCTTTGGAAGAACATTTGGAACATTTACGTGCTGTTTTTATTGCTCTACGTGATGCATGTTTGTTTGGTAACCTTGGGAAGTGCACCTTTTGCACCGACCGAGTATCTTTTCTTGGCTATGTTGTTACTCCACAGGGAATTTAAGTTGATAAAGCCAAGATTGAAGCTATTGAGAGTTGGCCGCAGCCCAAAACGGTCACACAAGTGCGGAGTTTTCTTGGACTTGCTGGTTTCTATAGGCGTTTTGTGAGAGATTTTAGCACCATTGCTGCACCTCTCAACGAGCTTACAAAGAAGGATGTGCCTTTTGTTTGGGGTACCGCACAGGAAGAAGCCTTCACGGTATTGAAAGATAAGTTGACACATGCTCCTTTACTCCAACTTCCTGATTTTAATAAGACTTTTGAGCTTGAATGTGATGCTAGTGGTATTGGATTAGGAGGTGTGTTATTACAAGATGGCAAACCTGTTGCATACTTTTCTGAAAAATTGAGTGGGCCTAGTCTGAATTATTCTACTTATGATAAAGAACTATATGCTCTTGTTCGGACTTTAGAAACATGGCAACATTATTTATGGCCCAAAGAATTTGTTATACATTCTGATCATGAATCTTTGAAACATATTAAAAGTCAAGCTAAACTGAATCGTAGACATGCTAAATGGGTTGAATTCATTGAAACTTTCCCTTATGTCATTAAACACAAGAAGGGTTAAGAAAATGTTATTGCTGATGCATTGTCTCGTCGCTATACTATGCTTTCACAACTTGACTTCAAAATATTTGGTTTGGAGACCATCAAAGATCAATATGTGCATGATGCTGATTTTAAAGATGTATTGCAGAATTGTAAAGAAGGAAGAACCTGGAACAAGTTTGTCGTTAATGATGGATTTGTGTTCCGTGCTAACAAGCTATGCATTCTAGCTAGCTCTCTTCGTCTTTTGTTGTTGCAGGAGGCGCATGGAGGAGGATTAATGGGACACTTTGGCGTGAAGAAGACGGAGGACGTACTTGCTACACATTTCTTTTGGCCAAAGATGAGACGGGATGTTGAGCGTTTTGTTGCTCGCTGCACTACATGTCAAAAAGCTAAGTCACGACTCAATCCTCATGGTTTATATATGCCTTTGCCTGTGCCTAGTGTTCCTTGGGAGGATATATCTATGGACTTTGTTTTAGGTTTACCTCGAACAAAGAAGGGGAGGGATAGCATATTTGTTGTCGTGGATAGATTCTCGAAAATGGCACACTTTATACCATGTCATAAAAGCGATGATGCTGTTAATGTTGCTGATTTGTTCTTTCGTGAAATTATCCGCTTGCATGGTGTGCCAAATACTATTTGTTTCCGATCGTGATACTAAATTTCTTAGCCACTTTTGGAGATGTTTATGGGCTAAGTTGGGGACTAAACTGCTTTTTAGTACTACTTGTCACCCCCAAACTGATGGACAAACTGAAGTAGTCAATAGAACATTGTCTACTATGCTTAGGGCTGTTTTGAAGAATAATAAGAAAATGTGGGAAGAATGCTTGCCTCATATTGAGTTTGCTTATAATCGTTCATTGCATTCTACTACTAAGATGTGCCCTTTTGAAATTGTGTATGGTTTCCTACCTCGTGCACCTATTGATTTGTTCCCTCTTCCATCTTCGGAGAAGGTTAATTTTGATGCTAAACAACGTGTTGAATTGATCTTAAAAATGCATGAGTTAACTAAGGAAAACATTGAGCGTATGAATGCTAAATATAAACTTGCTGGAGATAAGGGTAGAAAACATGTTGTGTTTGCACCTGGAGATCTTGTTTGGTTACATTTGCGTAAGGATAGATTTCCTGATTTGCGCAAATCAAAGCTAATGCCACGTGCTGATGGTCCTTTTAAGGTGTTAGAGAAAATTAATGATAATGCATATAAACTTGAGCTGCCTGCAGATTTTGGGGTTAGTCCCACTTTTAACATTGCAGATTTGAAGCCTTATTTGGGTGAGGAAGATGAGCTTTCGTCGAGGACGACTTCATTTCAAGAAGGGGAGGATGATGAGGACATCAATACCATTGTTACACCCACAGCCCCTGCTGCTATACATACTGGACCAATTACTAGAGCTCGCGCACGCCAATTAAATTACCAGGTACTTTCGTTTCTTGGTAATGATTCTAATGTTCATGAGAATATGATGCTGCCTAAATTGGATACATTTGTTTTGCTTACAAATGAAGGGCCTAGCTTTGAGAAGGATGAACATTGGAGCAAGAACAAGCATGGAGATGATGGCATGCGCATGGGGAACAAGAACGGAGTTACAAGTGATGATTTCAGGACGTTGAAGCCACCATAATGCGTGCATGAAGCCTTGGACGAAATATACAAGATGCTACTTCATAACTTTCGTCCAGAGGCTATTCTAGGTGCTGCGTCACCTTATTATTGGGCCAGGCCCATGTAATTTCGAAATACATAAGTATAGGCTGTTTTTAGAGTCCGTATGTGTGGGGAAACAAGAGATAGGGTTGGTTTCGGACCCCTTCCTCAAGGGCCACGAGATTCCCCCCCTCTTCCTCCATATATACAGCCCTTAGGGCATCGTTTAGACTTTGGGTTTTGATTAGATTAAAAGTTCGGCATAGCTGCAACTTCGCGTACTTCGTTTGTGTTCAGCGACCAGACAAAGGCGTCACAGAACTCCACCTTGATCAATAAAGCTTTCATCTTATATTCGCAATATCCAGATTGCAATCTCAGTTTCTTGCTTGTTCTTTGTTTGCTCGCAGGAAACAGACCCTCGTGGTCAGGTTGATCGTGCTCCGGCGTGGTCGATAACCTCTCGGAGTTGGTTTAGCGATTGCTAAGGCGCGACGTCCTCGCACGTTCGTAATCGGATCGTCAAAGTCGACTTCCATCAAAGCGATATTCATCATCTCATCGAAAGACGGGACACCTTTGCCTCTATCAACTCGGAAGTGGTGGTGATGGTGGTGTGTCACAAATCCTTCAAGCGAATCTCAAATTCTTACCAGTTCTTACCCAGCAGCAGGTGGTGATCGGCAACCGTTGTAGTCAAAACTCTCAAAGCTTGGATAGAGCGATTACCAGGGAGAGTCAAACGCACGATATAGATGTATGTGGAGCCGGGAAGGCTTATAATATGGTAGCAAAAAGGGTCAGCAATAATCAATTCAGATATGCAAAGTTGAATAAACGCTCAATGACGGTACTGTGCTGGTCCTAGGCTAGACCGTGCTAGAGACGCGAGCCTAGAACACTAACAAAATCATGGCGCTGCACGTAAACAAGGGAGGAGCACACTCTGAATTTTTTTCTCTTTTTTTCTCTTTTTTCACTTTTTTTTGCACTTTTTTCCTCTTTTTCTTTTTTGCTCCGCAACAAATGTTTTTCGAAAAAGTCTACAAATGGTCTAAAAACTGCCTAGCCAGAATTTTCCAGACTTAGTTTTTTTTAAACTGGAACTATTTTTCTACTGCGGGTAACACAGAAGTTTGGGAGTCCTTCTCTGTCACGACTCGGAGTATGGCGTGATCTGGAAATCCAAAACAGAGTAACAAAATACTGGACTTGGACTAGGATTGGTGGCGGAGATAAATCTGGTGGAACTCGGACTGGTGGTGGAGATGAATCTGGTGGAACTCGGACTGGTGGCGGATATATGTTGCAGGTGTACTTGGATTGGCGTGATGGCGGCGGATATGTGGTGGCGTATATGGACTCGGATTGGCGGTGAATATGTGGTGGTGGTATATGGCAGCGGCGATGAAGTTGGTGCGGTGGTGGTATATGGCAGCAGCGATGATGATGATGAGGTGGTGATATATGGCAGCGGCGACGTCACAACCTGTGAACAGAACTCGAAACTCTAAAGGACTAGACGCTAAGACCAGCAACTTGACACGACGATGCAACCGCAAATTCAACAAAGCAAACACAGAAAAGATTATGCAAAGGCTCAGATTGGTTCGGATAGGATGAACTAACCCTAATTTGTTTTTTGGCTTTTTCGTGGACTATAGGTATGAAGAACAGACTCGATCTAAACTACGAAAAACTGTAAAATCTCACCGAGCAACCTGGAAATCTGATACCACTTGATAGAGGCAAAGGTGTCCCGTTTTTCGATGAGATGGTGGCTATCGTTTTGGAGGAAGTCGACTTTGACGATCCGACTACGAACGTGCGAGGACGTCGCGCCTTAGCAATCGCTAAACCAACTCCGAGAGGTTATTGACCACGCCGGAGCACGATCAACCTGCCCACGAAGGTCTGTTTGCTGCAGGCAAACGAAGAACAAGCAAAAACTAAGATTGCAATCTGGATACTGCGAATATAGGAGGAAAGCTTTATTGATCAAGGTGGGGTTCTGTGACGCCTTTGTCTGGTCGTTGAACACAAACGAAGTACGCGAAGTTGCAGCTATGGCGAACTTTTAATCTAAACAAAACCCAAAGTCTAAACGGTGCCCTAAGGGTTGTATATATGGAGGAAGAGGGGGGAATTTCGTGGCCCTTGGGGAAGGGGTCCGAAACCAACCCTATCTCTTGTTTCCCCACACATACAGACTCTAAAAGCAGCCTATACTTATGTATTTCGAAATTACATGGGTCTGGCCCAATAATAAGGTGACGCAGTACCTAGAATAGCCTCTGGACGAAATTTATGAAGTGGCATCTTGTATATTTCGTCCAAGGCTTCATTCACTCCTTATGGTGGCTTCAAAGTCCTGAAATCATCACTTGTAACTCCGTTCTTGTTCCCCTTGCGCATGCCATCAACTCCATGCTTGTTCTTGCTCCAATGTTCATCCTTTTCCAAGCTAGGCCCTTCATTTGTAAGCAAAACAAAAGTATCCAATTTAGGCAGCATCATATTCTCATGAACATTAGAATCATTACCAAGAAACAAAAGTACCTGGTAATTTAATTGGCGTGCGCGAGCTCTAGTACTTGGTCCATTATATGTAACAGTAGGGGCTGTGGGTGTAACAATGGTATTGATGTCCTCATCAAAATTGATGGATTGTCTGCTGGACAGCGGAAGGGATAACGATGCAGCGACGACATGACTAATGTGAACAGAACTCGAAACTCTAAACGAACTAGACCCTAAGACCAACAACTCGACACGACGATTCAACCGATAATTCAAAAATGCAAACAATGAAAAGAAAATTGCAAAGGCTCAGACTGGCTTGGACAAAAGGATGAATAGATCTAACTTTTTTGTGGCTTTTTCTTGGACAATAGGTAAGAAAATAAATCTAATCTAGGGGAAACTGGAAATTCTCACCGAGCGACCTGAAAACTGATACCACTTGATAGAGGCGAGGGAGTCCCGATCTTTCGATGAGATGATAACTATCGATTTGGTGGAGTCGACTTTGACGATCCGACTACAAACGTGCACGACGTTGCGCCTTAGCAATCGCTAAACCAATCTCCTGAGGTTACTGACGATGCCGGAAGCACGATCAGCCTGACCACGAAGGTCTATTCCTGCAAGCAATTGAAGAACGAGCAAGAATATGATAAAGCAATCTAAATATTGCGAATATATATGAAGTATTGATAATGGTGGGGATCCGTAAGCGGTCTTGGTCTGGTCGTTGGACACAAACGAAGTACACGAAGTTGCAATGGCTAACTTTTAACTAAACAAATCCCAAGGAAAAAGCTACTAGATGGATCTACTTATATAGGAGCAAGGGGTGGCGGCCAAGGAGGTGGGAGGACGTCCCAAGGCAGCCTAAAACCAACCCTAGGTCGTACAAGGCTCCTGGGCCCAAGTGGAGGTGATGCAACACCTTTGGACTTGTTGTTTGACTCGGATTCTGCTGCAACGTCAGATTGTTTCATCCATATCTCAACGCTCCGGACGAATTTAAAGGTGAATCCAATTGGGTTGGAAAGAGGACAAAATCTACTTTCCAACAAAAAACGAATCACCCAATTCGGGGTCCGTATGAAAAAGTTGTTGGCATTTTGAGTCAGGTATGTCTGTGTAGTCCGAATCTGAATCCAGAACGTGAGAGACTTGGACTCTATCTTCTCTTGGCCCAAAAGTGACGTGAGAGGACTTTTTGAACAGAACCTAAACTTCTCCTTTTCCCCTATCTTCATATGTGGATTGTACAAATATCTCATACACGTGCAATTAGACAAAACACAAAAGTGTGTGAAGTATTTTTGTTCTGGATAACATAAATAGATTATTGAATAGTTTGCACTAGAAATCACCTAACAAATATGCATGTATGCAATATTTTTGGTCGTATCCAAGGTAGTCATGTCCTCATCAGTGTAGAGGATTGCGGTTTGCTTGACGGTCTTGACGCACGGCACGACGAAGAGTATTCGATGTCGGTGTACTTGAACCAGAGAGGGTGTCGTTGGAGTGACGACTTGAGCGGCTCCGTCTTGAAGAGGACGAAGTTGTAGAAGAGCGGACCATCATGGTTTGGATATCTTCTTTGAGGGAACTCATGGATGTGTCGAAGTAGTCTCTTGTACGTTGCTCGGATTGTCGTAGGTCGGTGGCGAGATTATCGATGCGGTCGCCCAAAGCAAGTTGTTCTTGATGCAAAGCTCGGTGTGCACCAAATAGTTGAGTCTTGGTGACGTAGGATGACATGTCGTCGTCTTGCTCCAAGAAGAGTGGGTTGGTAGAAGTACTTGGCCTATCCATCATTCCAAACAAAGATATGTGAGTGGGAGAAAAAGAAGAACCAATACCAAATGTACCTTGACCGATGTTGAAAATGGATCAAAGATCACTCCAATGTGTAGCAAGGAAATAGCACAAAAAATTACCAATTCTTGTCGGTTTCTCACACCTACACAAGTAAAAGCTTATGGTGGAGCTTGGTTAGGATGGTGGCACAAAATTTGATGCAATCGTAAGTGAGACTCAATAATATTGGAAAAGATTCGCAAATTTGCAAATGCAACAAGTAGACCAATAGCAAGATATGGTACACGGAAACACACACGCAAATAGATAAGTGGGGTTGGGCAACCAAGGATGAGCCAAAATGTGGAATCCACCAAGATGCTCTTGTTGCACAACACTAGAGAGACGCTAGCACGATTGCACAATAGGCGGATATGAACTTGTGCACAACCTACTAAGCAAAAATGCAACGACTTCTATCCCAAGTATGCTATATGTATGACGTTCCTATGCTTTGATCCAAGATGATCGAGTATGACAATCTTAATGTTGTATGATGCTATGGTTCTTGCTTATAAGCTCTTTGCTTATATTTCCTCTTTTGCTTAAAATCTTGTTTGGCTCTTTGTTGTTTGAGCTCTTTTCTCATGCAATGCTTCACGAACCAAGATAGAAATTGTGTATGCGATGACAACTTTGTGACACAAGAGATGATACCAAGATATGCAACACGATGATGGTATGTATGATATGGGAAGTATGATCACTAATGTGCACAAGTCACGTTGCCGGCAATACTCAAAGGCTAGTCTCGATGGGTAAGCTACGCAAAAGTAAGGCTGTGGGGTTATCAATGCAAATGCAAGAGAGTATGATGATATCACGATACCAAAGTGATACCAAGGTGAGGTTGATACCAAAGTGATGTAACCGTTCGTAGTAGTCCTTGGCGAAGATGAGCGGTGGTGATGTTGATGCCGAACCATACCTAGATAGCCGAAACACAATAGGACACGGAAACCACAACTCAAATTCTCAAAGCAAAACGGGTCAAAATTGTCGGAGTTGGTAGCGGAAAGGCTATGGTGGTGCTATGCGGAAGTGTATGTGGGCTCCGGAACAAAATTTGGTGAGAGTTAGGCGGGAAACGGAGTGGAGGATGGAAGTGATGCTGTCAGGGCCCGGATGTTCGGGCTGATGTCCGGGTCGGGCCGGATGTCCGGGCTCGGGATCCGTGGATGAACTCGAAGAACACCGCGTGGAGAGGTCAAATCCGGGGCAAAATTCGGAAGATTTTGTGGATAGAATTTGGGGAAAAGATGGGGACAAGCTAGATCTACCTGCAACACACGAAATCCGCGGATCAAATCCAACAAAACTTCATCACACCAACAAATCACAAAAAAATTGGGGCTATTTTTGTGGGGCAATTTTCGGATTAGGACGAAAACAACAAAATCAAGCTAGAAAACAAAGAGAGGGGGCTCCGAAATCGTGATCAACGTGGTTCATGATACCAAGATGATGTAGGGTGGAACCCTAGATGGCCGATCTTTCACGAAAGGAGCGGATCCCTACGAAGAACGTGATGAACACGAGGGGAAACACGAGGGAAACACGAGGGGAACACGAGAGAAATCACTCAACCAACAAGAATAGATCACACATGCGCTAGATCGATGAACACAAAGGTAAGATACAAGATCCAAGTCCAACAAAGGACGATACAAAGGTAACCGGTTCTTCTCCGTAAGGAGGTCTTGATGGGGGCCACCCAAGAGGGGGACTTGAATCCAAGGTGATCTTCTCCGTAGAGGGGCCGCGGTCTCTCTCATGGAGTAGATCCGTAATGGATGAGAAATGCTCTATCTCACATATGAACTAAACCAATGCTAACCCTAGAAAGAGGAAGGGGATGAAGTATATATAGTCTAGGGGGCGAAAGGGTACATGTGGCTCGGCCCTTTACTGTGCGCAGACAGGCGGAGCCGGATGTCCGGGCGTCGGGCCGGATGTCCGGGCTTCGGGAGGGGCCAGATGTCCGAGCTAGGGGGTCGGATGTCGGGGCTCACGGCGATAGCTTCTGTAGGTTCTGGTGCGTGGCGCCGAATTTCCGGGCTTCTAGCCGGATGTCCGGGCTGGACGCCGGATGTCCGGGCCCTGTAGACGTGGGCGGCATGGCTCCTGCTGATGTGGTCGCTCCAGGGGCCGGATGTCCGGGGCCTGGAAGTTGAACTTGCCTTCTTCCGTTGGTTCTCTTCATCCATGGGCTTGGCGGCTTGTCCTTCTTCACGTGCATCTTCGGGAGAGTCCTCTTGACACCTGATCATGCATAGCATATCGGACTTAGGTAGTAGCCATGTCTCGAGTGGATCATATGAGATATCACTAAGGAAGGAAGTCACCTCGTTCTCGAGAGCTCTAGCTCGTGCTCGTGTCATGGGTCCTCTTGGCTCTTGATGAGACGATGGTAGGTCCATGGGGATGATCGTAGGATGCTCCACATCACCATGGTACGGGGAGAGATCTTTGACGTTGAAGATGTCGCTCATGGAGTACTTGTCGCGTGGGATGTCGATCTTGTAGGTGTTGTTGTTGTAGCATGCAAGCACCTTGAAGGGTCCATCGGCTCGTGGTAGAAGTTTGGACTTGCGTTCGTTGGGGAAGCGGTCCTTGCGAAGTTGTAGCCACACAAGATCTCCATTGTTGAATATAATTGGTTGCTTGTTGACGTTGAGCTTGGTCGCGAGTCATTGTACTTGGCTCTCGATTGTCTGCCTTGTATCTTCTTGCATCTTCTTGAGGTAGGTGACTCTTGCACTCGCGTCCATGTTTGTGCGCTCTTGTAGCGGTAGAGGAAGAATGTCCAAAGGTGACAATGGGTTGAAGCCATAGACGACCTCGAAGGGGGACTTGCCGGTAGTGGAATGTCTTGCACGGTTGTAGGCGTACTCGGCGATAGGTAGGCACTCTTCCCACTCCTTGATGTTCTTCTTTATCAACACGCTTAGTAGAGTGGAGAGTGTGCGGTTCATCACCTCCGTTTGGCCGTCGGTTTGTGGATGGTATGCCGAAGAGAACAAAAGCTTGATTCCGAGCTTGGCGCACAATGTCTTCCAAAAATGACTCAAGAACTTGACGTCGCGGTCCAAGACAATCGTCTTTGGCACTCCATGAAGGCGCAAGATTTTCCTAGAAAATAAATTTGCAACATGTGAAGCATCGTCTATCTTGTTGCATGGAATGAAATGTGCCATCTTAGAGAATCGGTCCACAACAACAAAGACGGAATGCTTGCCATGTCTAGTTCTAGGCAAACCAAGGACAAAATCCATGGTAATATCTTCCCATGGTTGATACGAAATTGGAAGAGGCATATAGAGTCGATGAGACTGAGCTCTAGAATTAGCTTTGCGACATGTAGTGATAGAGGCAAAGGTGTCCCGATCTTTCGATGAGATGATAACTATCGATTTGGTGGAGACGACTTTGACGATCCGACTACAAACGTGCACGACGTTGCGCCTTATCAATCGCTAAACCAATCTCCTGAGGTTACTGACGATGCCGGAAGCACGATCAGCCTGACCACGAAGGTCTATTCCTGCAAGCAATCGAAGAACGAGCAAGAATATGATAATGCAATCTGAATATTGCGAATATATATGAAGTATTGATAGTGGTGGGAATCCGTAAGCGGTCTTGGTCTGGTCGTTGGACACAAACGAAGTACACGAAGTTGCAATGGCTAACTTTTAACTAAACAAATTCCAAGGAAAAAGCTACTAGATGGATCTACTTATATAGGAGCAAGGGGTGGCGGCCAAGGAGGTGGGAGGACGTCCCAAGGCAGCCTAAAACCAACCCTAGGTCGTAGAAGGCTCATGGGCCCAAGTGGAGGTGATGCAACACCTTTGGATTTTTAGTTTGACTCGGATTCTGGTGCAACGTCAGATTGTTTCGACCATAACTCAATGCTCCGGACGAATTTAAAGGTGAATCCAATTGGGTTGGAAAGAGCACGAAATCTAGTTTCCAACAAAAAAAGAATCACCCAATTCGGAGTCCGTATGAAAAAGTTGTTGGTGTTTTGAGTCAGGTATGTCTGTGCAGTCCGAATCTGAATCCAGAACGTGAGAGACTTGGACTCTATCTTCTCTTGGCCCAAAAGTGACGTGAGAGGACTTTTTGAACAGAACCTAAACTTCTCCTTTTGCCTTATCTTCATATGTAGATTGTACAAATGTCCCATACACCTGCAATTAGACAAAACACAAAAGTGTGTGAAGTATTTTTGTTCTGGATAACATAAATAGATTATTGAATAGTTTGCACTAGAAATCACCTGACAAGTATGCATGTATGCAATATTTTTGGTCGTATCCAAGGTAGTCATGTCCTCATCATCCTCCCCTTCTTGAAAACAAAGCCGTCCTCGGCGTTGCTTAATCTGAAATGTGGCTAACAAAAGAGACAAGGTGTACATGTTGTATATGTATATGTCATCCATTTTTACTTCCCGTGGATTTTGCACATATGACACATGTATACATGAGTAACTTTCATAGTTAATAAAATATAAAGCCAAAATATTATCACAAGAAGTAGAAGGCATGAAAGTATTGCAACTCAGTTTGCACATATAAGTGAAGCTCTTATTCATATGAAAAGATTGACAATATTCATCATTAAACCATCCCAACATTGATGAACCATCACCAAGATTAGAGGTCATATCAAAATGATTAAACATTGGCACAATTATTTTCAAACATATTTGATCCAAATCTGATTTATTCCCTGATTCACTTGATTCTTTTGCATCGATAGTTAATTCAATGGGCTCACTCAAAATTGTTTGATCACATGGCAAAGTCAAATCATCAACATAGTCCTCTAAGGTAGCTAGTGTGATCAAAGTAGTGGGTAGCTCACCGCATGGTGCACTTAAATTGACAAGACATTCATCATACTCATGTGGAAGTGGAAGATTAGTACCTTTGTCATTACCTCTTATGATCAACTCAGATGAGGTAGGCACTCTCGGTGATGATGTGTCACATGGTGGAGGTGATGTAGTCCTCACAACAACGGATGTGGTTGTCATAGTATGCTTAGTAGTTGAAGGGACAACCGTATCAACTCTTGGAATGTGCATCTCGCGCTTGTTCTCCTTGTGCGCAACACGTCGTTTTATTTCCTGTTCAGCTTTGCAAGCAAGATGAAACAAATGGTCCATAGGATAACACTCTTCATGTATTAGTATCTCCTGAATGTCACGATTTAATCCTCCCCAAAATCTATCCATAAAATCTTCTTCACTTTCTTCTAAAGAGGAATGCAGCAAGGTAGTTTGTAAAGTATCATAATATTTCGTTACGGTGTCACTACCTTGTTTTAAATGTTGCAACTTTGTAATCATGTCACGAGTATAATAAGCGGGAACGAATGTATGTCGCATGGCAAGTTTCAAATCATCCCAAGTAGTAGGTATATCATTAGGGTGTAACCGACAATATTCACTCCACCAAACTACAGCATAACTAGTGAAAGAACCAACCGCAACCTTAGCTTTTTTACGTACATCAAAATTATTGGAAGCAAATATATTATTTAGGTCAAACTCCCATTCAATATATAAAGCAGGTCTAAAACGGCCATTAAATGGTGGTATAGAAATATTAACCTGATCATGTGCATTTGGATGTTTGTGCACCTCTCGTGACGGTTGTGGTATTTGCATAGGTGATGGCACATCTCCCACGATCGACAAACCCCATGAATTGACTCTAGATCTTGTCATGATTAGTAGAAACAAGAAACAAAATTCAAGAATAATGTTCCTATGAACTACTAGGATGTGGTGGTAAAGCGCTCACAGTAAAGCAAATATCAATATCTTGCAAGTTCTTACCAAGCAGCAGCTGGTGACAGGCAACCAGCGGTGTCAAATAACTCCAAAGATTGAGTAAAGCGATTGCTAGGGGAACGTACGTATACACGGTGTAGAAATATGTGGAGCTGGGTTGGCTATATATGGTAGCAAAATATTAGCAATAATCAATTCAGAGATGCAATGTTGAATAAACGCTCAACGACGGTACTGTGCTGGTCCTAGGCTAGACCGGACTAGAGACGCGAGCCTAGAACACTAATGAGGTCACGGCGTAGCACAACTAGCATCAATGAAGGATACTAAGTAGCTCTGGACAGCAAGATATAAGTGAAGATCACAACGGCAGTAAAGATAATGATGAAAAACAACTGCCAAGCAGGATATACAACAACTCTCTCCAACTTTCCTCTTGAAAAGTTTGTGCCAATTTTCTGATAATTTTTTTCAAAGAATGCTACTAACTCAAGCTTTCCAATGCAAAAAGAATCACTCAATTCCGAGTTGATATGAGGAGTGAAAGAATTCTGAAACTGGCTTGAAAAACTGGAATAAGCTGTGTCCGCGAACTTCGGAGGACAAAAAGACCTATTTAGAAGACGATTTTGAGGTGTCAAATATTGAACTAGTCTCTGCAACTATTTAGATGCGGCTCGTCGCTAGCTTTCATTTGAGTACTCGCAGAGTCAAAACGGACTTCGTATGAGGAAGGTATGCCTGTTTTACTAAACAGTGCACAAAACAGATTCCAATCCGAATTCAACTACGAGATTGAGTCTAGATAGATCCGAATTTTGTTTTTTTCTTCTCTCTTTTTTTTTCCTCACACTTTTTTTCTTTCTCTTTTTTTTCTGACTTCTTTTTTTTTCTCTTTTTTTTCTCTGTCTTTTTTTTCTCTCCCTCTTTCCAAGACAAACTAGATAAGATGCAGATTGGATCAAGCGAAGATGTGAACGACCTCAACTATGATTGTGACAATGAACTATGGGTAGCACATGGTGGAATTTGATGGATGGTGTGGTGGACAGCAGAAGGGATAACGATGCAGCGGCGACGTGACTAATGTGAACAGAACTCGAAACTCTAAACGAACTAGACCCTAAGACCAGCAACTCGACACGACGATGCAACCGATAATTCAATAATGCAAACAATGATTAGAAAATTGCAAAGGCTCAGACTGGCTTGGACAAAAGGATGAATAGATCTAACTTTTTTGTGGCTTTTTCTTGGACAATAGGTAAGAAAATAAATCTAATCTAGGGGAAACTGGAAATTCTCACCGAGTAACCTGAAAACTGATACCACTTGATAGAGGCAAAGGTGTCCCGATCTTTCGATGAGATGATAACTATCGATTTGGTGGAGACGACTTTGACGATCCGACTACAAACGTGCACGACGTTGCGCCTTATCAATCGCTAAACCAATCTCCTGAGGTTACTGACGATGCCGGAAACACGATCAGCCTGACCACGAAGGTCTATTCCTGCAAGCAATCGAAGAACGAGCAAGAATATGATAATGCAATCTGAATATTGCGAATATATATGAAGTATTGATAGTGGTGGGAATCCGTAAGCGGTCTTGGTCTGGTCGTTGGACACAAACGAAGTACACGAAGTTGCAATGGCTAACTTTTAACTAAACAAATTCCAAGGAAAAAGCTACTAGATGGATCTACTTATATAGGAGCAAGGGGTGGCGGCCAAGGAGGTGGGAGGACGTCCCAAGGCAGCCTAAAACCAACCCTAGGTCGTAGAAGGCTCATGGGCCCAAGTGGAGGTGATGCAACACCTTTGGATTTTTAGTTTGACTCGGATTCTGGTGCAACGTCAGATTGTTTCGACCATAACTCAATGCTCCGGACGAATTTAAAGGTGAATCCAATTGGGTTGGAAAGAGCACGAAATCTAGTTTCCAACAAAAAAAGAATCACCCAATTCGGAGTCCGTATGAAAAAGTTGTTGGTGTTTTGAGTCAGGTATGTCTGTGCAGTCCGAATCTGAATCCAGAACGTGAGAGACTTGGACTCTATCTTCTCTTGGCCCAAAAGTGACGTGAGAGGACTTTTTGAACAGAACCTAAACTTCTCCTTTTGCCTTATCTTCATATGTAGATTGTACAAATGTCCCATACACCTGCAATTAGACAAAACACAAAAGTGTGTGAAGTATTTTTGTTCTGGATAACATAAATAGATTATTGAATAGTTTGCACTAGAAATCACCTGACAAGTATGCATGTATGCAATATTTTTGGTCGTATCCAAGGTAGTCATGTCCTCATCATGTAGAGCATCGGTTGGTGAAGCGGTTGAAGCCATGAAACATCTTTGGCCAAAAGTAGTTCTTGGAGAGCGTGGCAAATGTCTTGTCACGTCCGAAATGTCCCATTAGTCCTCCGCCATGAGATTCTTGCAAAAGCAACAAACGAAGAGAAGACTCAGGGATGCATAGCTTGTTAGCTCTCATAAGATAACCATCTTTGATGTAATTGTGTTCCCAAGATGTATGCATCAAACACTTGGCATAAGGAATAGCAAAAGTAGGATCATGCTCATACAAGTCTTTTATGTGCTCAAAACCAATGACATTCAATTCAAGTTGAGTAACAAGCATGCATATACGGGAAAGTGCATCCGCCACAACATTTTCCTTACCTTTGATATACTTGATGACATAAGGAAATGACTCAATAAATTCACTCCATTTAGCATGATGCTTGTTCAACTTAGTTTGACCCTCAAGATATTTAAGTGTTTCATGATCGGCATGGATGATAAATTCATGAGGACGAAGGTAATGTTCCCATTCATGCAAAACTTGCACTAAAGCATATAGCTCTTTGTCATAGATGGGGTAATTGAGTTGCGCTCCGGAAAGTTTCTCACTAAAGTATGCTATGGGGCGCTTCTCTTGCGTTAACACACCTCCTATGCCATTACCACTAGCACCGCAATGAATTTCAAAAGGTTTGTCAAAGTTGGGTAATGCAAGCACGGGAGCATGAGTAACCAAATTCTTAAGCTCATTGAATGCGCTATCTTGCGATGGTCCCCAAACAAAGGGTGCATTCTTCTTGCTCAAAGCATGTAAATGAGATGCAATAGTGCTAAAATCCTTTACAAATCTACGGTAGAAACCAGCTGAACCAAGAAAACTACGCACTTGTTGCAAATTTGTTGGTTGGGGCCAAGTTTTAATAGCATTGATCTTAGATTCATCAACATGAACACCCTTGGAAGATACTACAAAACCCAAGAAAACAAGCTTATCAACGTGATAGAGGCAAAGGTGTCCCGTCTTTCGATGAGATGATGGATATCGCTTTGGTGGAAGTCGACTTTGACGATCCGACTACGAACGTGCGAGGACGTCGCGCCTTAGCAATCGCTAAACCAACTCCGAGAGGTTATCGACCACGCCGGAGCACGATCAACCTGACCACGAGGGTCTGTTTCCTGCGAGCAAACGAAGAACAAGCAAGAAACTGAGATTGCAATCTGGATATTGCGAATATAAGATGAAAGCTTTATTGATCAAGGTGGAGTTCTGTGACGCCTTTGTCTGGTCGCTGAACACAAACGAAGTACGCGAAGTTGCAGCTATGGCGAACTTTTAATCTAAACAAAACCCAAAGTCTAAACGACGCCCTAAGGGCTGTATATATGGAGGAAGAGGGGGGAATTTCGTGGCCCTTGAGGAAGGGGTCCGAAACCAACCCTATCTCTTGTTTCCCCACACATACGGACTCTAAAAACAGCCTATACTTATGTATTTCGACATTACGTGGGCCTGGCCCAATAATAAGGTGACGCAGCACCTAGAATAGCCTCTGGACGAAAGTTATGAAGTAGCATCTTGTATATTTCGTCCAAGGCTTCATGCACGCATTATGGTGGCTTCAACGTCCTGAAATCATCACTTGTAACTCCGTTCTTGTTCCCCATGCGCATGCCATCATCTCCATGCTTGTTCTTGCTCCAATGTTCATCCTTCTCAAAGCTAGGCCCTTCATTTGTAAGCAAAACAAATGTATCCAATTTAGGCAGCATCATATTCTCATGAACATTAGAATCATTACCAAGAAACGAAAGTACCTGGTAATTTAATTGGCGTGCGCGAGCTCTAGTAATTGGTCCAGTATGTATAGCAGCAGGGGCTGTGGGTGTAACAATGGTATTGATGTCCTCATCATCCTCCCCTTCTTGAAATGAAGTCGTCCTCGACGGAAGCTCATCTTCCTCACCCAAATAAGGCTTCAAATCTGCAATGTTAAAAGTTGGACTAACCCCAAAATCTGCAGGCAGCTCAAGTTTATATGCATTATCATTTATTTTCTCTAACACCTTAAAAGGACCATCAGCACGTGGCATTAGCTTTGATTTGCGCAAATCATGAAATCTATCCTTACGCAAATGTAACCAAACAAGATCTCCAGGTGCAAACACAACATGTTTTCTACCCTTATCTTCAGCAAGTTTATATTTAGCATTCATACGCTCAATGTTTTCCTTAGTTAACTCATGCATTTTTAAGATCAATTCAGCACGTTGTTTAGCATCAAAATTAACCTTCTCCGAAGATGGAAGAGGCAACAAATCAATAGGTGCACGAGGTAGGAAACCATACACAATTTCAAAAGGGCACATCTTAGTAGTAGAATGCAATGAACGATTATAAGCAAACTCAATATGAGGCAAGCATTCTTCCCACATTTTCTTATTATTCTTCAAAACAGCCCTAAGCATAGTAGACAATGTTCTATTGACTACTTCAGTTTGTCCATCAGTTTGGGGGTGACAAGTAGTACTAAAAAGCAGTTTAGTCCCCAACTTAGCCCATAAACATCTCCAAAAGTGGCTAAGAAATTTAGTATCACGATCTGAAACAATAGTATTTGGCACACCATGCAAGCGAATAATTTCACGAAAGAACAAATCAGCAACATTAACAGCATCATCGCTTTTATGACATGGTATAAAGTGCGCCATTTTCGAGAATCTATCCACGACAACAAATATGCTATCCCTCCCCTTCTTTGTTCGAGGTAAACCTAAAACAAAGTCCATAGATATATCCTCCCAAGGAACACTAGGTACAAGCAAAGGCATATATAAACCATGAGGATTGAGTCGTGACTTAGCTTTTTGACATGTAGTGCAGCGAGCAACAAAACGCTCAACATCCCGTCTCATCTTTGGCCAAAAGAAATGTGTAGCAAGTACGTCCTCCGTCTTCTTCACGCCAAAGTGTCCCATTAATCCTCCTCCATGCGCCTCCTGCAACAACAAAAGACGAAGAGAGCTAGCTGGAATGCATAGCTTGTTAGCACGGAACACAAATCCATCATTAACGACAAACTTGTTCCAGGTTCTTCCTTCTTTACAGTTCTGCAATACATCTTTAAAATCAGCATCATGCACATATTGATCTTTGATGGTCTCCAAACCAAATATTTTGAAGTCAAGTTGTGAAAGCATAGTATAGCGACGAGACAATGCATCAGCAATAACATTTTCTTTACCCTTCTTGTGTTTAATGACATAAGGGAAAGTTTCAATGAATTCAACCCATTTAGCATGTCTACGATTCAGTTTAGCTTGACTTTTAATATGTTTCAAAGATTCATGATCAGAATGTATAACAAATTCTTTGGGCCATAAATAATGTTGCCATGTTTCTAAAGTCCGAACAAGAGCATATAGTTCTTTATCATAAGTAGAATAATTCAGACTAGGACCACTCAATTTTTCAGAAAAGTATGCAACAGGTTTGCCATCTTGTAATAACACACCTCCTAATCCAATGCCACTAGCATCACATTCAAGCTCAAAAGTCTTATTAAAATCAGGAAGTTGGAGTAAAGGAGCATGTGTCAACTTATCTTTCAATACCGTGAAGGCTTCTTCCTGTGCGGTACCCCAAACAAAAGGCACATCCTTCTTTGTAAGCTCGTTGAGAGGTGCAGCAATGGTGCTAAAATCTCTCACAAAACGCCTATAGAAACCAGCGAGTCCAAGAAAACTCCGCACTTGTGTGACCGTTTTGGGCTGCGGCCAACTCTCAATAGCTTCAATCTTGGCTTTATCAACTTCAATTCCCTGTGGAGTAACAACATAGCCAAGAAAAGATACTCGGTCTGATAGAGGCAAAGGTGTCCCGTCTTTCGATGAGATGATGAATATCGCTTTGATGGAAGTCGACTTTGACGATCCGACTACGTACGTGCGAGGACGTCGCGCCTTAGCAATCGCTAAACCAACTCCGAGAGGTTATCGACCACGCCGGAGCACGATCAACCTGACCACGAGGGTCTGTTTCCTGCGAGCAAACGAAGAACAGGCAAGAAACTGAGATTGCAATCTGGATATTGCGAATATAAGATGAAAGCTTTATTGATCAAGGTGGGGTTCTGTGACGCCTTTGTCTGGTCGCTGAACACAAACGAAGTACGCGAAGTTGCAGCTATGGCGAACTTTTAATCTAAACAAAACCCAAAGTCTAAACGACGCCCTAAGGGCTGTATATATGGAGGAAGAGGGGGGGGAACTTCGTGGCCCTTGAGGAAGGGGTCCGAAACCAACCCTATCTCTTGTTTCCCCACACATACGGACTCTAAAAACAGCCTATACTTATGTATTTCGAAATTACATGGGCCTGGCCCAATAATAAGGTGACGCAGCACCTAGAATAGCCTCTGGACGAAAGTTATGAAGTAGCATCTTGTATATTTCGTCCAAGGCTTCATGCACGCATTATGGTTGCTTCAACGTCCTGAAATCATCACTTGTAACTCCGTTCTTGTTCCCCATGCGCATGCCATCATCTCCATGCTTGTTCTTGCTCCAATGTTCATCCTTCTCAAAGCTAGGCCCTTCATTTGTAAGCAAAACAAATGTATCCAATTTAGGCAGCATCATATTCTCATGAACATTAGAATCATTACCAAGAAACGAAAGTACCTGGTAATTTAATTGGCGTGCGCGAGCTCTAGTAATTGGTCCAGTATGTATAGCAGCAGGGGCTGTGGGTGTAACAATGGTATTGATGTCCTCATCATCCTCCCCTTCTTGAAATGAAGTCGTCCTCGACGGAAGCTCATCTTCCTCACCCAAATAAGGCTTCAAATCTGCAATGTTAAAAGTGGGACTAACCCCAAAATCTGCAGGCAGCTCAAGTTTATATGCATTATCATTAATTTTCTCTAACACCTTAAAAGGACCATCAGCACGTGGCATTAGCTTTGATTTGCGCAAATCAGGAAATCTATCCTTACGCAAATGTAACCAAACAAGATCTCCAGGTGCAAACACAACATGTTTTCTACCCTTATCTCCAGCAAGTTTATATTTAGCATTCATACGCTCAATGTTTTCCTTAGTTAACTCATGCATTTTTAAGATCAATTCAGCACGTTGTTTAGCATCAAAATTAACCTTCTCCGAAGATGGAAGAGGCAACAAATCAATAGGTGCACGAGGTAGGAAACCATACACAATTTCAAAAGGGCACATCTTAGTAGTAGAATGCAATGAACGATTATAAGCAAACTCAATATGAGGCAAGATTTCTTCCCACATTTTCTTATTATTCTTCAAAACAGCCCTAAGCATAGTAGACAATGTTCTATTGACTACTTCAGTTTGTCCATCAGTTTGGGGGTGACAAGTAGTACTAAAAAGCAGTTTAGTCCCCAACTTAGCCCATAAACATCTCCAAAAGTGGCTAAGAAATTTAGTATCACGATCGGAAACAATAGTATTTGGCACACCATGCAAGCGAATAATTTCACGAAAGAACAAATCAGCAACATTAACAGCATCATTGCTTTTATGACATGGTATAAAGTGTGCCATTTTCGAGAATCTATCCACGACAACAAATATGCTATCCCTCCCCTTCTTTGTTCGAGGTAAACCTAAAACAAAGTCCATAGATATATCGTCCCAAGGAACACTAGGTACAGGCAAAGGCATATATAAACCATGAGGATTGAGTCGTGACTTAGCTTTTTGACATGTAGTGCAGCGAGCAACAAAACGCTCAACATCCCGTCTCATCTTTGGCCAAAAGAAATGTGTAGCAAGTACGTCCTCCGTCTTCTTCACGCCAAAGTGTCCCATTAATCCTCCTCCATGCGCCTCCTGCAACAACAAAAGACGAAGAGAGCTAGCTGGAATGCATAGCTTGTTAGCACGGAACAAAAATCCATCATTAACGACAAACTTGTTCCAGGTTCTTCCTTCTTTACAATTCTGCAATACATCTTTAAAATCAGCATCATGCACATATTGATCTTTGATGGTGTCCAAACCAAATATTTTGAAGTCAAGTTGTGAAAGCATAGTATAGCGACGAGACAATGCATCAGCAATAACATTTTCTTTACCCTTCTTGTGTTTAATGACATAAGGGAAAGTTTCAATGAATTCAACCCATTTAGCATGTCTACGATTCAGTTTAGCTTGACTTTTAATATGTTTCAAAGATTCATGATCAGAATGTATAACAAATTCTTTGGGCCATAAATAATGTTGCCATGTTTCTAAAGTCCGAACAAGAGCATATAGTTCTTTATCATAAGTAGAATAATTCAGACTAGGCCCACTCAATTTTTCAGAAAAGTATGCAACAGGTTTGCCATCTTGTAATAACACACCTCCTAATCCAATTCCACTAGCATCGCATTCAAGCTCAAAAGTCTTATTAAAATCAGGAAGTTGGAGTAAAGGAGCATGTGTCAACTTATCTTTCAATACCGTGAAGGCTTCTTCCTGTGCGGTACCCCAAACAAAAGGCACATCCTTCTTTGTAAGCTCGTTGAGAGGTGCAGCAATGGTGCTGAAATCTCTCACAAAACGCCTATAGAATCCTGCGAGGCCTAGAAAACTCCTCACTTGTGTGACCGTTTTGGGCTGCGGCCAACTCTCAATAGCTTCAATCTTGGCTTTATCAACTTCAATTCCCTGTGGAGTAACAACATAGCCAAGAAAAGACACTCGGTCGGTGCAAAAGGTGCACTTCCCAAGGTTACCAAACAAACATGCATCACGTAGAGCAATAAAAACAGCAGGTAAATGTTCCAAATGTTCCTCCAAAGATTTGCTATAAATCAATATATCATCAAAGTAAGCTACCACAAATCGTCCAATGAAAGCACGTAAAACTTCGTTCATTATCTCATGAAAGTACTAGGTGCATTAGTTAACCCAAAAGCCATGACTAACGACTCATATAATCCAAACTTAGTTTTAAATGCTGTTTTCCATTCATCTCCCAATTTCATGCGAATTTGATGGTATCCACTACGCAAATCAACTTTGGAGAATATTGTAGAGCCACTCAATTCATCAAGCATATTATCTAGCATAGGAATAGGATGACGATAACAAATTGTAATGTTATTAATGCCTCTACAATCAACACACATATGCGATGTACCATCCTTTTTAGGCACAAGTATAATAGGAACAGCACAAGGACTAAGAGATTCGCGTATATAACCTTTGTCGAGCAGCTCCTGTACTTGACGCATAATCTCCTTCGCCTCCTCTGGATTGGTACGGTATGGTGCACGGTTGGGTAATGATGCACCGGGAATTAAGTCAATCTGATGCTCAATCCCTCGAATGGGAGGTAATCCCGGTGGCACGTCTTGTGGAAAGACGTCAGCGAACTCCTGCAAAATGTTAGTGACAGCAGGAGGCAAAGAGGAAGGCACGTCCTTGAATGAAAATAATGCCTCTTTGCACACAAAAGCATAGCAAACAGATTTGCTGAAATCTAGCTCATCAATATCAGATTTGGTGGCAAATAAACATGCACTTTTCAATTTAATTTCAGAAGCAACACTAGATGGTTTATTATTGGGCTTCATTTGTTGCTCAAATTCTTTTGCCACAATCTGATTTTCACTCTTATTCTTCTCCTGGTTTGCTTTATTAGCTCTATTAATATCATCTTTCAAAATGGAATCAGGAGTCATAGGAAGCAAAGTAATATTTTTATCCTTATGAACAAGAGTATACTGATTGTTTCTACCATGGTGTACAGAATTTTTATCAAATTGCCATGGTCGATCAAGTAATAAGGAACATGCTTGCACAGGTACCACATCACAATCAACATAATCAGCATATGTAGAGATACTAAAATGCACACGAACAGTACGTGTTACCTTAACCTTGACGCTGTATCACCTGTTTCATTATCAAACCTTTGGGAGTTACTTCTACGTTTGCTTATATTGCTATGCTATGCTTGTAGACGTGGATTGGGTTTGAGAGATATTCACGACAGATGTGAGATTGTTAATTAATGGTTTACTTAAGGTGGCAACTAAAACTCACATCTGGGTGGATTGAGGTACCTGGGTATTCCAGGATTGCCTGTTTTTCTTTTTGGACCGCCACCCAGGTTCAAAGGGATCATGAGATTATTCATGCTAGAAACTTCCGTGTGCAGCCACAAGCTATTATGGGCTCTAGCATAGTTGATTAAGTTGTGTGAACTCTTACAGTGGTAGACTAGCAGATGTAGGGGATGTAGGTGTACCGGTCTACCCATCGTAAGGTGCTAACGCTTCTGAAAGACTGTGTCTCGGTCATCCGTTTCTCAAACATCATGTAGTGCGAGAATCAAGCGGAGGCGATCGAGTCTTGTGGGGAAAAGTGCGCAAACCTCTGCAGAGTGTACAATCTAATCATGGTTAGCCGTGTCCCCGGTTATGGACATCTTGAGTATCTAGTACTTGGATTATCATGTGAATGTCATCATGTTACTTTAATTAATCTTGTTGGGTTAATGATGATACTTAATTGGGATTGAGATGCTGTCAACCATCTCAATGTTTAACAACCACCATGATAGTTAAATAAAATTTATTCCTTTGCAGTAGGGAAAAACTCGCAAAACTGTAACCATAGAGCTTTCTACCAGCCATATATGCATGTAGTATAGCATTATTATGTTCATTATTCTCTATGTGTTACATTGCCAGCATATTCCATGTGCTGACCCGTTTCGGGCTGCAACGTTTCATGTTGCAGACTTTTCAGACGACGAGTAAGGTGCCTTAGGTCGTGGTCTTATACTTAGTGATGCCGTTGGAGTTGATGGACTCACTATTCTTCCAAGTCTTCCGCTGTTATCGTATTAGATGGCCTTAAGCCATATTTATCATACTTATTCTCTTTTGAGATATTCGTTGTAATAAGTGTGTGATTGCTACTCTGTTATAAATCCTCAATTTGTACTGTGCGTGTCAGCATTACTGATCCAGGGATGACACTGGTGCACAGCAGCACAGACTGTTTGAGGTCTGGTCGCTACAAAGGTGGTATCAGAGCACACGCTGACTGTAGGACACGACCACTAAGCTTAAACCCTAGAACACTACTCTCTTCTCATTTCTGACTCCTCTCCACTTTCTACTCTTTTAGGAATGGCGAATGCAAGGAACAAGTTCATGCAACCAGATGAAGATACACCTTTTGGACGACACTTGAAGGAGACCCCCGGGCAGTTTTTAGGCCAAAGTTTCAGCGACCAAAAATATTTTTCCTGATAGAGGCAAAGGTGTCCCGTCTTTCGGTGAGATGATGAATATCGCTTTGATGGAAGTCGACTTTGACGATCCGACTACGAACGTGCGAGGACGTCGCGCCTTAGCAATCGCTAAACCAACTCCGAGAGGTTATCGACCACGCCGGAGCACGATCAACCTGACCACGAGGGTCTGTTTCCTGCGAGCAAACGAAGAACAGGCAAGAAACTGAGATTGCAATCTGGATATTGCGAATATAAGATGAAAGCTTTATTGATCAAGGTGGGGTTCTGTGACGCCTTTGTCTGGTCGCTGAACACAAACGAAGTACGCGAAGTTGCAGCTATGGCGAACTTTTAATCTAAACAAAACCCAAAGTCTAAACGACGCCCTAAGGGCTGTATATATGGAGGAAGAGGGGGGGAATTTCGTGGCCCTTGAGGAAGGGGTCCGAAACCAACCCTATCTCTTG